>NC_084567.2:42055000-42132500 GCF_033978685.3 Nerophis lumbriciformis
TATATATATATATATATACACGATTGAAGCCAACAAGCAAACCGTCAACTTCCTCGACGTCACTTTCAACCTGAGAAATAACAGCTACCAACCATTCACGAAACCCAACACAACACTCCAATACGTGCACCATGACAGCAACCACCCACCCACCACCACGAAAAGAATACCTACCGGAATCAATAAAAGGCTATCGATGCTGTCATCTAGCAAAGCTGAATTTGACCAAGCAACCCCCCCGTACCAAAAAGCCCTTGATGAAAGCGGATACAATTTCACCCTCACCTATGAACCCACGCTAGGAAACCAGCCAAAAAATAACAGAAAACGAAACGACATCATCTGGTACAACCCCCCATACAGCAAAAACGTCTCAACGAACATTGGACACAAATTCCTCAATCTGATTGACAAACACTTTCCCAAAGACAACACCCTAAGAAAAGTATTCAACAAGAACAACATTAAATTGAGCTACAGCTGTATGAACAATATACGACAAATCATCTCAAACCACAACAAAACAATTGCAAATGAGCCGTCGGCCCCCGGACAGAGCGACTCCAAAACCAACAAAGGCTGTAACTGTCAAAAAAAAAACCTGATTGCCCTCTCAACGGGGGGTGCTTACAAACATCAGTTGTTTACCAATCTAAGGTAACACGCAAGGACATTAACACATCCGACACATATGTAGGATTAACCGAGGGAGAGTTTAAAACCAGATGGAACAATCACAAGGCTTCTTTCAGGAACAAAAACCTGCGAAATACCACAGAACTCAGCAAACACATTTGGGACCTCAAAGACAATAATGTTGAATATTCAATAACACGGCAAATTCTTGCATCCAGCACACCTTACAATAGCGGTAATAAAAGATGCAACCTATGCTTGAAAGAGAAACTGTTTATTATTTACCGTCCAGACCTGTCATCCCTCAACAAGCGCAGCGAAATTGTATCAGCATGCCGCCACAGACGGAAACACCTCCTAGGTAACACATGAGCCAATCACCACGCCCCTACGCCAGCCTGTACCCACCCACTCTGTGCCCTATATAAACCATGGTATGTGAATGCTTCCATTAAAATCTCCTGATGATTGAGGGAACCCCTCATGAAACAGGCCTGTAGAGATGAAGTAGTCTTGTGATTTTTTTTCCCACACATACATATATATATATATATATATATATATATATATATATATATATATATATACATGTCTTGTTTAAAATTGAAAACATTTCACTTTATTTCAATGATAAGACGTTATTACAAACAAAAGGTGAAATATAAAGGAGACGGATGGAGAGAAAAAAAATGGTAGGAATGAAATAGTTTCCATTAATGAGACAGAGGAGTTAGCAGGAAGGAGCAGGCAGAGGTGGATATTAATTTGACTGTTGCACCGCTCCGATGACTTCATCTTCCTTCCTGTTTAACACACTAACGTTCCCCCTCCAGACATGCTGAAAGAAACCTGGAATAATTCACATTTCCCTTCACTTTTCCAACTCACTTATTTTCTATTTATGTTTCCATTTAGCGAGCATAAAATGCCTGCTTTGCTTTGTTTTTGTGGAAGATAAATAATACACACCGAGTTTGTGACCTGTTCGACGTACCTTGTTGTTTTCACAGCTGAACACCTTATTGGTATCCATGTGTACAGTGGACCCTCAATTGACAAACACTTCATCGTACCAACTGTGAGATTTCCGAACCACAGACTGAATACAATATGCTCTGGTATATGAACCTCAGAGAGCAGGAAAAAAACCTCCACCAAAGCACATTTACATATTTCGACATACAACACCAGACTTGCAAACGAGGGGGTAATGGGCGGGCGTCTGGTTTAAAGTTTCCAGCCACCATCATGTGTGTGTGGAGTGTATTTCCGTGGATGGATTAGTTTCCACATGAAACACTACAATTATTTTGTTTTGTGGTAATATTTTTGGGAAATTTAGAAAATGTTTTCTTCGTTGGAACATTCGGAAAAGAAAACCAGGTACCGCTGTAATGTTAAGTGCGTTTCATCATTTGTTTTTAAGGATTTGTTTATTTGTGTTTTAAAGTTTATAATATAAAACAGCAAACTTTTTTTCTGTGAATTTGATAAGGTTTTTAGCATGGCAACATATTTGTATGTTTTTTCCCAAATGGGAAACGTTGACCATCTTTCATGGAATAAATTGTCACACTGTACATAAATTCAACCTAAAGTCTGTCTCATAGTAAATTACCATATTTTTTCCGACTATTAGGCGCACTTAATAGTATCTAATGTACCGAATAATTTTGGTTGTGCTTACTGACCTCGATTTTATTTGGTATATGGTGTAATGATAAGTGTGACCAGTAGATGGCAGCCACACATAAGAGATACGTGTAGACTGCAATAGGATGGCAGTAAACAACACCAAAAACTTTAAATATTCCATTGAGAATATAGAACATTACGCACGGCACTCAAAAATCTGTCAACATGTTTTTAGTACGACTTCGGTAAGCAATTAAGCCACACCGCTTGATGGATTGTCAACACATAAACATACAAGTATTTCTATGGTGTGTGTATAAGGAGCGCTTTATGAAACTTATTAGCACTCATTAGCAGACATATTATCTGGCGTTTTGTTTCCCAATATTATGCAAAAGCAACTTTTCTTACCTTCTGGTACCTGCTGATGTGTATTTGGGATCTGCATAAGTCCTGAAACACCGTAGTCGATAAGCTTCTTCTTTTTCTCTATCTTCTTGTTATGTGACATTCATCCTCCACTGTTGCCATTTCTAATATAAAGTAGTGTAAAGTTCTTACTTATATCTCTCAGTAAACTCGCCATCAAAGCACTAAAACATACCGGTGTAGTGAGTTTACATTATTCACCCAAGGGACTTTAATTATTAGAGAGTTCCGGTCGGACGGTTTTTTCACGGGACACATTTTGGGCGTTCTTGTTGCACTAGAGAGCCACGGATGAGGAGATGCTGCTCCGTTATTGATTGAAGTAAAGTCTGACTTGCTGATCTTTATTTGGGTTCTGCATAAGTCCAGAAAAATTGTGTGCGTCCGCCTTTGTAGTCCTTGCCGACGCCATAGTCGATAAGCTTCTTCTTTTTCTCTATCTTCTTGTTATGGGACATTCATCCTCCACTGTTGCCATTTCTAATATAAAGTAGTGTAAAGTTCTTACTTATATCTGTCAGTAAACTCGCCATGAAAGCACTAAAACATACCGGTGTAGTGAGTTCACTTTATTCACCCAAGGAACTTTAGTTATTAGAGAGTTCCGGTCGGACGGTTTTTCAAGGGACACATTTCGGGCGTTGTTGTTGCACTAGTGAGCCACGAATGAGGAGATGCTGCTCCGTTTTTGATTGAAGTAAAGTCTGACTTGCTGATCTTTATTTGGGTTCTGCATAAGTCCAGAAAAATTGTGTGCGTCCGCCTTTGTAGTCCTTGCCGACGCCGTAGTCGATAAGCTTCTTCTTTTTCTCTATCTTCTTGTTATGTGACATTCATCCTCCACTGTTGCCATTTCTAATATAAAGTAGTGTAAAGTTCTTACTTATATCTGTCAGTAAACTCACCATGAAAGCGCTAAAACACACCGGTGTAGTGAGTTTACATTATTCACCCAAGGAACTTTAGTTATTAGAGAGTTCTGGTGGGACGGTTTTTCACGGGACACATTTCGGGCGTTGTTGTTGCACTAGTGAGCCACGGATGAGGAGCTGCTCCGTTATTGATTGAAGTCAATCAATCAATCAATGTTTATTTATATAGCCCTAAATCACAAGTGTCTCAAAGTAAAGTCTGAATGTCATTAAAACAGTTAGCGCCATCTTTTTGACACTTCTTCCACTCCCGTCCTTGCACGCTACACCGCTGCAACAAAGATGACGGGGAGAAGACGCAGTAGAAATGGAGGCACGTAAATCAGACCGCCCACAAAAGCGACTGTCAGAAAGCGGCTTAAAAATGATGTGTAAAACATCATCAATGCAACATTTTGACCAAAGAACTACGATTACATGTGAGGTAGACCACAAGGAAGTCTTTTACATTTAGAAATAAATCATAATATGACCCCTTTAATGCGCCTTACAATCCGATGCGCCTTATATACAAAAACTGACCTAACTAGACCCGCTCATTGGCAGTGCGGCTTTTAATCTGGTTTTCCGAAAAATACCTTCTTAAAAATACGTATGAAAATATATGTACAGTAGATTTCCATACCCACGTCCTCTATCGATCAATTTTCCTAAATTAGATTTGAGTCCGACAGGAAAAGTTCCTTGGGTGAATAATGTGAATTCACTATACCGGTATATTTTAGTGCTTTCATGGCGAGTTTACTGACAGATATAAGTAAGAACTTTACACTACTTTATATTAGAAATGGCAACAGTGGAGGATGAATGTCACATAACAAGAAGATAGAGAAAAAGAAGAAGATTATCGACTATGGCGTCGGCAAGGACTACAAAGGCGGACGCTCGCAATTTTTCTGGACTTATGCAGATCCCAAATAAAGATCAGCAAGTTAGACTTTACTTTAATCAAAAACGAAGCAGCATCTCCTCATTCGTGGCTCACCAGTGCAACAACAACGCCCGAAATGTGTCCCGTGAAAAAAACGTCCGACCGGAACTCTCTAATAACTAAAGTTCCTCGGGTGAATAATGTAAACTCACTACACCGGTATGTTTTAGTGCTTTCATGGCGAGTTTACTGACAGATATAAGTAATAACTTTACACTACTTTATATCAGAAATGGCAACAGTGGAGGATGAATGTCACATAACAAGAAGAAAGAGAAAAAGAAGAAGCTTATCGACTATGGCGTCGGCAAGGACTACAAAGGCGGACGCTCGCAATTTTTCTGGACTTATGCAGATCCCAAATAAAGATCAGCAAGTTAGACTTTACTTTAATCAAAAACGAAGCAGCATCTCCTCATCCGTGGCTCTCTAGTGCAACAACAACGCCCGAAATGTGTCCTGTGAAAAACCGTCCGACCGGAACTCTCTAATAATTAAAGTCCCTTGGGTGAATAATGTAAACTCACTACACCGGTATGTTTTAGTGCTTTCATGGCGAGTTTACTGACAGATATAAGTAAGAACTTTACACTACTTTATATTAGAAATGGCAACAGTGGAGGATGAATGTCACACAACAAGAAGATAGAGAAAAAGAAGAAGCTTATCGACTATGGCGTCAGCAAGGACTACAAAGGCGGACGCTCGCAATTTTTCTGGACTTATGCAGATCCCAAATAAAGATCAGCAAGTTAGACTTTACTTTAATCAAAAACGAAGCAGCATCTCCTCATCCGTGGCTCTCTAGTGCAACAACAACGCCCGAAATGTGTCCCGTGAAAAACCGTCCGACCGGAACTCTCTAATAACTAAAGTTCCTTGGGTGAATAAAGTGAACTCACTACACCGGTATGTTTTAGTGCTTTCATGGTGAGTTTACTGACAGATATAAGTAAGAACTTTACACTACTTTATATTAGAAATAGCAACAGTGGAGGATGAATGTCACATAACAAGAAGATAGAGAAAAAGAAGAAGCTTATCGACTACGGCATCGCCACGGACTACAGAGGCGGACTCGCGCAACTTTTCAGGACTTATGCAGATCCCAAAGGTACCAGAAGGTAAGAAAAAGTCATCTTCTTTTACAGGCCCTTGAAGGATTGATTGATGGCTTTTGTCAAGGCAAAGTGTTCGAAAAAAAACTTTAGAGGGAAGAAAACAAACTAGATGTTTGCTGTTGATTTGAATTTTGTGGAGGGGGGCGTGGTCGGGGCAGGTGAGTAGATTGCCCAGCTGGGGCTAGTTATCTAATCACCTGTCGGCTGGGCTTCGAAGCCGGGTCATACACACTCGCCTACCACGCCCTCCTCCACAAATTTAAACGGTGTTTCTGGGTGTTAATGTCTCAACACGCGCATGCATGAACAGTCACTTGGAGCTGTCGAGCTTCACACTTCAGATTAGCTGCGGAATTGCATATTTATACGTCGCTTTGCTGCACGGCGTACATATTTATAGCTCTGCGTCTGCTCAAAGTGCGGCACAGAAAGTGTGATTTTAAATATGTCAGAATAATGCAGTAAAAATAACTTAACAAATATTACAAGCTGTCTTTTACCACTGAGCTCCCATACAATGCACAATGAGTGGATCTACATGTTTGTTCCCGGAGCACAAAGACTTCACCTCAGTCGAGATCAGACTTTAAGTGTTCTTGTGCACTCAATTCGCCTGAAAACTAACCGGGCTTATTCCGGCACACAAGATGACATGAGGAGGAACAATGTCTGCATAGGAACAAAAAGTAAGGAAGTTGAACGGGGAACACATCCAAATATGAAATATACAGGTAAAAGCCAGTAAATTAGAATATTTTGAAAAACTTGATTTATTTCAGTAATTGCATTCAAAAGGTGCAACTTGTACATTATATTTATTCATTGCACACAGACTGATGCATTCAAATGTTTATTTCATTTAATTTTGATGATTTGAAGTGGCAACAAATGAAAATCCAAAATTCCGTGTGTCACAAAATTAGAATATTACTTAAGGCTAATACAAAAAAGGGATTTTTAGAAATGTTGGCCAACTGAAAAGTATGAAAATGAAAAATATGAGCATGTACAATACTCAATACTTGGTTGGAGCTCCTTTTGCCTCAATTACTGCGTTAATGCGGCGTGGCATGGAGTCGATGAGTTTCTGGCACTGCTCAGGTGTTATGAGAGCCCAGGTTGCTCTGATAGTGGCCTTCAACTCTTCTGCGTTTTTGGGTCTGGCATTCTGCATCTTCCTTTTCACAATACCCCACAGATTTTCTATGGGGCTAAGGTCAGGGGAGTTGGCGGGCCAATTTAGAACAGAAATACCATGGTCCGTAAACCAGGCACGGGTAGATTTTGCGCTGTGTGCAGGCGCCAAGTCCTGTTGGAACTTGAAATCTCCATCTCCATAGAGCAGGTCAGCAGCAGGAAGCATGAAGTGCTCTAAAACTTGCTGGTAGACGGCTGCGTTGACCCTGGATCTCAGGAAACAGAGTGGACCGACACCAGCAGATGACATGGCACCCCAAACCATCACTGATGGTGGAAACTTTACACTAGACTTCAGGCAACGTGGATCCTGTGCCTCTCCTGTCTTCCTACAGACTCTGGGACCTCGATTTCCAAAGGAAATGCAAAATTTGCTTTCGTCAGAAAACATGACTTTGGACCACTCAGCAGCAGTCCAGCTGGTGTCGGTCCACTCTGTTTCCTGAGATCCAGGGTCAACGCAGCCGTCTACCAGCAAGTTTTAGAGCACTTCATGCTTCCTGCTGCTGACCTGCTCTATGGAGTAGTGTCAAGGCGCTTTGAGTACCTTGAAGGTAGAAAAGCGCTATACAAGTACAACCCATTTATCATTTATTTATTTATTTAATAACTAAAGTTCCTTGGGTGAATAATGTAAAGTCACTACACCGGTATGTTTTAGTTCCTTGGGTGAATAATGTCAACTCACTACACCGGTGTGTTTTAGTGCTTTCATGGTGAGTTTACTGACAGATATAAGTAAGAACTTTACACTACTTTATATTAGAAATGGCAACAGTGGAGGATGAATGTCACACAACAAGAAGATAGAGAAAAAGAAGAAGCTTATCGACTATGGCGTCGGCAAGGACTACAAAGGCGGAAGGCACAACTTTTCAGGAAAGGTACAAGAAGGTAAGAAAAAGTTGGTTTAAATTAAAATAATTAAAGTACTAATGATTGTCACACACACACTAGGTGTGTTGAAATGTGTCTTCTGCATTTGACCCATCCCCATGATCACCCCCTTGGGAAGTGAGGAGAGCAGTGAGCAGCAGCGGTGCCGCGCCCGGGAATAATTTTTGGTGATTTAACCCCCAATTCCAACCCTTGATGCTGAGTGCCAAACAGGGATGTAATGGGTCCTATTTTTTTTATAGTCTTTGGTATGACTCGGCCGGGGTTTGAACTCACGACCTACCCATCTCAGGTCGGACGCTCTAACCACGAGGCATGAAACAAAACGCCAGATAATCTGTCTTACCTTATACGCACACCATAATAATACTCCTATGTTGAAGCAAAGTACAATCCATTAAGCTTCATAGCTTACCAAAGTCCTACTAAAACATTTTCACGGATTTTTGTTGTTTACTTGAGTCATATTGCAGTCTACACGTATCTCTTATGTGTGACTGCCATCTACTGGTCACACTTATCATTTCGCCATGTACCAAATAAAATAGCTACGAGGTCGGTAAGCACAACCAGAATTATTCCGTACTGTCAATTTTTGAGAAAATGAAAGGATTTTAAGTGCGTCTTATAGTCCGAAAAATACGGTACACTTTCTCCAAATTACAACCCTGACTATTAAACTTGCACTGAATTGAGTTTTGGTGTCACTGTGTACATGCAGCGGGATCACTCAAGCATATAAACAAAATAAAACAGGCAAGCCGGGCCGACTATTGATATAAACACACAAGCCACATTCTTGTCTGGCCAACACCAACATGGCTATGTTTTACAACAATAAGCACTGCTCATTGGAGGCAGGAGCTATGCTTGTGTCAGACTACTTTCATCTATGTGTGTGTGTGTGTGTGTGTGTGTGTGTGTGTGTGAGTTCTTGTATATCAACATGAGGGTGGTCCCAAAAAGGAGGGAGTTTTGTGTCGCTTTTAAAAGTGCTCCCCCTCTGGTCAACATATGAAATAACAAGTGTGTGTAAGAAATTGAAATGCGCCCCCTATGGGCCAACATTTATTAAAAAAAACATAAAGCAAATATGTATATAGAGACTTACTGTAATAACTTGAAGTAAATAATGAAGATTAAACACCACTTACAAACACAAAATAAATAAATACATTTTTTTAATTAACTTTCTCGCAGTGTGTTGACTTTTTTCTTATAAAATTGGGCACAATTTCTCACATTCTTTCTGTTTCTGTAATATTGCAATATTTTCTCGTAAAATTATTACTTTTTAATGTAAAATTATTTCTTATAATGCAAAATGGTGACATTTGTCATACACAATTCTGACTTTTATCACAATATTGCCAATTTGTTGGTTGTTCTTGTAAAATAGTGACATTTTTTGAGTAAAATGATGACTTTTGTCATCATTTTGCCAAGTAAAATTCCGATTATTATTATAATATTGCCAACATTTTAATGTTTTCTTATAAATTTGTGACTTTTGTCGAGTTAAATTACAACGCTTTTCATAAAATTGCCAAAATGTTTTGCTTTTCTTGTAAAATTGCGACTATAGATGTGTCGACTTCTTTCTTATAAAATTAGGAACAATTTCTCATATTCTTTCTGTTTCTGTAATAATGCAATATTTTCTCGTAAAATTATTACATTTTAATGCAAAATGGTGACATTTGTCATATACAATTCTGACTTTTATCACAACATTGCCTATTTGTTGGTTGTTCTTGTAAAATAGTGAAATTTTTTGAGTAAAATGATGACTTTTGTCATCATTTTGCCAAGTAAAAATCAGATTATTATTATAATATTGCCAAAATTTTAATGTTTTCTTATAAATTTGTGACTTTTGTCGAGTAAAATTACGACTCTTTTCATAAAATTGCCAAAATGTTTTGCTTTTCTTGTAAAATTGCGACTAGAGATGTGTCGACTTCTTTCTTATAAAATTAGGAACAATTTCTCATATTCTTTCTGTTTCTGTAATATTGCAATATTTTCTCGTAAAATTATTACTTTTTAATGTAAAATTATTACTTTTTAATGCAAAATGGTGATATTTGTCATATACAATTCTGACTTTTATCACAATATTGCCAATGTTTTGGTTGTTCTTGTAATGCAGTGACATGTTTTGACGTAAAATATTGCCAAGAAAAATTCTGATTATTATTATAGTATTGCCAACATTTTTAAGTTTTCTTATAAAATTGCGACTCTTTTCATACAATTGCCAACATTTTTAGCTTTTCTTGTAGAATTGTGACTGTTATTAAGTAAAATTCCAACTTTTGTCATGATATTTTTCAAATGTTCAGTTTTTCTTGTGACATTTTGACTTGCGTTGAGTAAAATTACGACATTTATTATAGTACTGCCAAAATTCCAAGTTTTTCTTGTGAAATTCCAACTCGATTTTCACAAAAAGCTTTTTTATATGTGCATAGTATGTATATATTATTAATGTTGTAAATATGAATCTTTATAGATGTGTCGACTTCTTTCTTATAAAATTGGGAATAATTTCTCATATTCTTTCTGTTTCTGTAATATTGCAATATTTTCTCGTAAAATGATTACTTTTTAATGTAAAATTCTGACTTTTTAATGCAAAATGGTGACATTTGTCTTACACAATTCTGAATGTTATCACAATTATGCCAATTTTTTGGTTGTTCTTGTAAAACAGTGACATTTTTTTGAGTAAAATTAGGACTATTTTCATAAAATTGCCAAAAGTTTAAGCTTTCATTGTAGAATTGCGACTGTTATTGAGTAAAATTCCAACTTTTGTCATAAATAATTTACAAATGTTCAATTTTTCTTGTAAAACTTTGACTTGCGTTGAGTAAAATTACGACATTTATTATAGTACTGCCAAAATTCCAAGTTTTTCTTGTGAAATTCCAACTTGATTTTCACTGTTATTGAGTTAAATTCCATCTTGTATCATAATATTGAACAAATGTTCAGTTTTTCTTGTAAAATTTCAACTTGCGTTGAGTGAAATTACGACTTTTATTATAATACTGCCAAAATTCAAAGTTTTTCTTGTGAAGTTCCAAATCATTTTTCACAACAAGCGTTTTTATATTTGCATAGTATGTATATATTATTAATGTTGTAAATACTAATCTTAATAGATGTGTCGACTTCTTTCTTATAAAATTGGGAATCATTTCTCATATTCTTTCTGTTTCTGTAATATTGCAATATTTTCTCGTAAAATGATTACTTTTTAATGTAAAATTCTTTCTTTTTAATGCAAAATGGTGACAATTGTCTTACACAATTCTGAATGTTATCACAATTATGCCAATTTTTTGGTTCTTCTTGTAAAACAGTGACATTTTTTTGAGTAAAATTAGGACTATTTTCATAAAATTGCCAAAAGTTTAAGTTTTTCTCGTAGAATTGCGACTGTTATTGAGTAAAATTCCAACTTTTATCATAATATTGCACAAATGTTCAGTTTTTCTTGTGACATTTTGACTTGCGTTGAGTAAAATTACGACATTTATTATAATACTGCCAAAATTCCAAGTTTTTCTTGTGAAATTCCAACTCGATTTTCACAAAAAGCTTTTTTATACGTGCATAGTATGTATATATTATTAATGTTGTAAATATGAATCTTTATAGATGTGTCGACTTCTTTCTTATAAAATTGGGAACAACTTCTCTTATTCTTTTCTGTTTCTGTAATATTACAATATTTTCTTGTGAAATTATTAATTTTTTAATGTAAAATTATTACTTTTTAATGCAAAATGGTGATATTTGTCATATAAAATTCGGACTTTTATCACAATATTGCCAATTTGTTGGTTGTTCTTGTAAAACAGTGACATTTTTTTGAGTAAAATTATGACTTTTTTCATAATTTTGCCAAGAAAAAATCGGATTATTATTAAAATATAGCCAACATTTTTAAGTTTCCTTATAAAGTTTTTTGTTGAGCAAAATTGCGACTCTTTTCATAAAATTGACAAAAGTTTAAGCTTTCATTGTAGAATTGCGACTGTTATTGAGTAAAATTCCAACTTTTGTCATAATATTTTACAAATGTTCAGTTTTTTTGTAAAATTTTGACTTGCGTTGAGTAAAATTACGACATTTATTATAGTACTGCCAAAATTCCAAGTTTTCCTTGTGAAATTCCAACTCGATTTTCACAAAAAGCTTTTTTATACGTGCATAGTATGTATATATTATTAATGTTGTAAGTATACATCTTTATACATCTAGAAAGGCTGGTACAAGCCGCTTTCTGACAGTCGCTTTTGTGGGTGGTCTGATTTACGTGCCTCCATTTCTACTGCGTCTTCTCCCCGTCATCTTTGTTGTAGCGGTGTAGCGTGCAAGGACGGGAGTGGAAGAAGTGTCAAAAGATGGCGCTAACTGTTTTAATGACATTCAGACTTTACTTCAATCGATAACGGAGCAGCATCTCCTCATCCGTGGCTAGAAAGGCTGGTCCTAGAGAGTTAGGCATTATTCGGAGGTCTCAAGAAGGTAAGAAATACAAAAATGTGTGTGTGTGTGTGTGTGTGTGTGTGTGTGTGTGTGTGTGTGTGTGTGTGTGTGTGTGTGTGTGTGTGTGTGTGTGTGTGTGTGTGTGTGTGTGTGATTATCCAGGAGTCAGTGTTTATTTATCCTACACCCAAGGGCAGTTTCTACTTCCCATATCACTTTCCTTCATTGCTTCTATCCCTGCGTTTACATTCTTAATATTTCTACATGTTTTCTGTCCCCGGCGGTTACAATAATTGCTAAACCAAACCGAGGGTTTCGTCAGAAGCTCATCTCTTTAAAAGTCCGACAGGTCTCCATCTCTACTTCCACGTCCCTTCCCCTGCGGTCCTGAGGGCTCCAAGCCGCGGGGGAACATCCCATTTAGCCAGAGTCCGAGCTGGCAGCCTCCCGGGTTCCCCAGAGAGTCCCCCACCAACGAGCTGCTGTAATTGAGACTTCTCAGAGTGGACAGCAATGCTGCAGCCACTTTGGGCTCTCACAGAAACATCCTTTATTCATCAAAGACAAGTTGTAAAGTGGAATGTAGCAACCGGAGGCTTTCAGGTTGACTCGCGAGTATCCTACAGGAAGACTGAACCCGAGAATGCTCTTAAAGACACGCCATTCTTGGGACGTGCCACACTGGGAAACTAATGGGGAATGACTACTTATGTTGTTCTGTACAAGATATGTAGTCGTAGATGACCACGGTGTTTCCCAGTGGGCATGCTCCGATTTGTTTCGCTAGGCAACTTCAATGGAACAGAGTACATTGTTGTTTTTTGTTTTTGTTATGAAGACTGTGGAGAGGCTGGGCCGGCAGTCCAACAGCGAGGCAGGGCACACCGGAGCCCACTCCAAGAGGGCGCGCCGGTTTCGATGCCGCAAACAGTATCAGGTGCGTGGATCGCCCAGCTGGGCACAATCAAATGATCCTCTTGAACTGTATAAAAGGGCGGCAGTCGTGGACGTGAGGGAGAGAGGGGGAGGGACGAGAAGGAGCCAGAAGGAAGCTGATGCAGAGCGAAAGAGACTTGAGAGCGCAAGGGAGACGACGAAGCCCGAAGTTGAGGCGAGCAGACGAACGGCAAGGCTGAAAAGCAACCCGAAAGAGACGTTACTTATTGAAAAATAAAGAAGTCTACACCTGCTCGCAGAATGTCCTTCCTTGGTGGTCCTAGGAACCCGCACGACGGGTTCCCAGGCCAGCCGGGAGACATAGTATTCCCAACGTGTCCTGGGTCTTCCCCGCGGCCTCCTACCGGTCAGATGTGCCCTAAACACCTCCCTAGGGAGGCGTTCGGGTTGCATCCTGACCAGATGCCCAAACCACCTCATCTGGCTCCTCTCGATGAGGAGGAGCAGCGGCTTTACTTTGAGCTCCCCCCGGATGGCAGAGCTTCTCACCCTATCTCTAAGGGAGAACCCCGCCACCCGGCGGAGGAAACTCATTTGGGCCGCTTGTACCCGTGATCTTGTCTTTTCGGTCATAACCCAAAGCTCATGACCATAGGTGAGGATGGGAACGTAGATTGACCGGTAAATTGAGAGCTTTGCCTTCCGGCTCAGTTCCTTCTCACCACAACGGATCGATACAGCGTCCGCATTACTGAAGATGCCGCACCGATCCGCCTGTCCATCTCACGATCCACTCTTCCCTCACTCGTGAACAAGACTCCGAGGTACTTGAACTCCTCCACTTGGGGCAATATCTCCTCCTCAACCCGGAGATGGCACTCCACCCTTTTCCGGGCGAGAACTATGGACTCGGACTTGGAGGTGCAGATTCTCATCCCAGTCGCTTCACACTCGGCTGCGAACCGATCCAGTGAGAGCTGAAGATCCTGGCCAGATGAAGCCATCAGGACCACATCATCTACAAAAAGCAGAGACCTAATCCTGCAGCCACCAAACCGGATCCCCTCAACACCTTGACTGCGCCTAGAAATTCTGTCCAAAAAAGTTCAGAACAGAATGGGTGACAAAGGGCAGCCTTGGCGGAGTCCAACCCTCACTGGAAACGTGTCCGACTTACTGCCGGCAATGCGGACCAAGCTCTGGCACTGATCATACAGGGAGCGGACTGCCACAATCAGACGGTCCGATACCCCATACTCTCTGAGCACTCCCCACAGGACTTCCCGAGGGACACGGTCGAATGCTTTCTCCAAGTCCACAAAGCACATGTAGACTGGTTGGGCAAACTCCCATGCACCCTCAAGGACCCTGCCCAGAGTATAGAGCTGGTCCACAGTTCCACGACCAGGACGAAAACCACACTGTTCCTCCTGAATCCGAGGTTCGACACCTGAATATACCTTACCGGGAAGGCTGAGGAGTGTGATCCCACGGTAGTTGGAACACACCCTCCGGTTCCCCTTCTTAAAGAGAGGAACCACCACCCCGGTCTGCCAATCCAGAGGTACCGCCCCCGATGTCCACGCGATGCTGCAGAGTCTTGTCAACCAAGACATCCCCACAGCATCCAGAGCCTTAAGGAACTCCGGGCGGATCTCATCTACCCCCGGGGCCTTGCCACCGAGGAGCTTTTTAACTACCTCAGCCTCCTCAGCCCCAACCATAACACATATTTCAGTTTGCATGCAGAACAAGGAATTCTTAGCAGTCTTTGATAACATTGCCTCCATGACGTTGCCGTGCACGAACACGATAAGAAACCTAAATGGCAAGATATCGTCTGAGAAACGGAGTTGCAATCCTACCGAAGACGCCTTGTTGTGTCGGTCTGTGTGATTAATGCATTTTCAAAAAAAAAAAAGCAGAACGATAAGGAGAAAATAATCACCATTACTCTGATTTTGTTTTTATGCTCAGTGAAAAAACTAAACCTTATACGTCTAGTTTGAGGTGGAAGATGCATTCAACAGAATGGATGTGACAAGGTTAGCTGAATGGGTCAGCAGGTGTGGCAGTCCTACCTCTCACCACATGTGACATTTGAGTCCGGTACACACACACACACACACACACACACACACACACACACACACACACACACACACACACACACACACACACACACACACACATTCATGTATTTCTTACCTTCTTGAGACCTCTGAAAAATGCCTACCACTTTAGGACCAGCCTTTCTAGATATATAAAGAAGTGTATTTACAACATTAATAATATCTACATATGCACATATAAAAAAGCTTGTTGTGAAAAATTAGTTGGAATTTCACTAGAAAAACATATAATTTTTGGCAGTGTTATAATAAAAGTTGTCGTTTTACTCAACGCAAGTCAACATTTTACAAGAAAAACTGAACATTTGCGCGATATTATGATAAAAGTTTGAATTGTACTCAATAACAGTCGCAATTTTACAAGTAAAGCTTAAAATGTTGGCAATTTTATGAAAGGACTCGCAATTTTACTACACAGAAGTCACAATTGTATAAGAAAACTTTAAAATGTTGGCAATATTAATAATAGTCGGAATTTTACTTGGCAAAATTATGACAAAAGTCATAATTTTACTCGAAAAATGTCACTATTTTACAAGAACAACAAAATAATTGGCAATCTTGTGGTAAAAGTCAGAATTTTATATGACAAATGTCACCATTTTGCATTAAAAAGTATTAATCTTACATTAAAAAGTAATAATTTTACGAGAAAATATTGTAATATTACAGAAATAATATGATAAACTGTTTTTTGGAATCAATTTTTAATCTTTACTATTTACTTCTAGTTATTAAAAAAAACTGAACATTTGTGCGATATTATGATAAATGTTTAAATGTACTCAATAACAGTCGCAATTTTACAAGTAAAGCTTAAAATGTTGGCAATTTTATGAAAGGAGTCGTAATTGTACTCGACAAAAGTCACAATTTTGTAAGAAAACTTTAAAATGTTGGCAATATTATTATACTAGTCGGAATTTTACTCGGCAAAATTATGACAAAAGTCATGATTTTACTCGAAAAATGTCACTATTTTACAAGAACAACAAAAAAATTGGCAATGTTGTGATACAAGTCAGACTTTTATATGACACATGTCACCATTTTGCATTAAAAAGTAATAATTTTACGAGAAAATATTGTAATATTACAGAAACAGAAAGAATATGATAAACTGTTATCAATTTTCAGTTTTTTGTTTTTTTTTTTAATCGATTTTTAATCTTTATTATTTACTTCTAGTTATTACAGTATGTCTCTTTATACATATTTTTTTTATTTTTTTAAATAAATCTTGTCCAATGGGGCGCATTTCAATTTCTTAAACACATGTATTACATATGTTGGCCAGAGGGGGAGCACTTTGAATTTTTAAACACACTTGTTATTTCATATGTTGACCAGAGGGGGAGCACTTCAAATTTTTACACACACTTGTTATTTCATATGTTGACCAGAGGGGGTGAAAATGAGACATTTTCTATTAGATGCAATGCTATTGGGACCATGATTTATGTCATCACTTGTTCACACCTCCTCATATGGAAGATACTTTTCCTTCTTCATGTCCAAAGAAGGGTAGAAATACAAGAACACACACACACACACACACACACACACACACACACACACACACACACACTGATGTGACCGTGCCTGAGTTGATTGACGTCAATGGAGCAAACTTCTCAACCTCCCTACCGGACTTGGGGCCAGAGGGAATAGTTTCTGGTCAAAGTCGGTCTTTTCCCGTGTCGTTCTGTCTTTCTTTCTCCACCACTGTCTCTCTCTAACGCACACACACACACACACACACTCACACACACACACACACACACACACACACACACACACACACACTTGTGTAAAGACAAACAAAAAAAAAAGGCTGGCCACTGTCGAGGGAAGCAGTATTTGGCAGAGAGACAGGTCACAAGGAGATAGACAGGCAGAGAGACAGGTCACAAGGAGATAGACAGGACACACCCAAAACAAGTATACATTAAAAAAAGCGAACTGAGTGATAAATAAATATAGAAGACATAAAACGGCGCCATCTAAATAAAGATGATGGATCAGGATAATAAGAAGTCTTCCAGATCGGTACTTAGAGTAAAACCAAACATTTTCTGGCTGAATAACTTTCACAAAAATTACGAAAAATTATGAATGCCATGTTTTATTCCCTTGAGGAAGAAGCATGAATGCCCGCAATGGTGTATCACCACATTCCCCACTGTGGAACTGACTGCATGGTAATAGATGCTCATAATATATCCCCTTTGTATCCTTTAATTAAATATATATATATATATATATATATATATATATATATATATATATATATATATATATATATATATATATATATATATATATATATATATATATATATATATATATACCATATAAACCATATAAATTGATCCACAAAACAATCATGTATGACAGCAGAATGCAGAAAAGACCTTTACCAAAAATAATTGTTGATCCAAGTTATGCTGAAACACACTCAATGAAAGAGTAGACAATAGACAAGATGTCAGTGGAAAACTTTGGAGGGTAATAGCAAGGTCATTTGACAGCATCAATTGTCTAATATATACTGTATATATATATACTGTATATATATATATACCGTATTTTTCGGAGTATAAGTCCGAATATATATATATATATATATATATATATATATATATATATATATATATATATATATATATATATATATATATATATATATATATATATATATATATATATATATATATATATATATATATATACCGTATTTTTTGGAGTATAAGTCCGAATATATATATATATATATATATATATATATATATATATATATATATATATATATATATATATATATATATATACATATATATATATATATATATACATATATATATATATATATATATATATATATATATATATATATATATATATATATATATACCGTATTTTTCGGAGTATAAGTCCGAATATATATATATATATATATATATATATATATATATATATATATATATATATATATATATATATATGTATGTGTGGGGAAAAAAAATCACAAGACTATTTCATCTCTACAGGCCTGTTTCATGAGGGGGGGTACCCTCAATCGTCAGGAGATTTTAATGGGAGCATTCGCATACCATGGTTTATATAGGGCACAGAGTGGGTAGGTACATGCTGGCGTAGGGGCGTGGTGATTGGCTCATGTGTTACCTAGGAGGTGTTTCCGTCTGTGATGGCATGCTGATACAATTTCGCTGCGCTTGTTGAGGGATGACAGGTCTGGACGGTAAATAATAAACAGTTTCTCTTTCAAGCATAGGTTGCATCTTTTATTACCACTATTGTAAGGTGTGCTGGATGCAAGAATTTGCCATGTTATTGAATATTCAACATTATTGTCTTTGAGGTCCCAAATGTGTTTGCTGAGTTCTGTGGTATTCCGCAGGTTTTGGTTCCCTGAAAGAAGCCTTGTGATTGTTCCATCTGGTTTTGAATTCTCCCTCGGTTAATCCTACATATGTGTCGGATGTGTTAATGTCCTTGCGTGCTACCTTTGATTGGTAAACAACTGATGTTTGTAAGCACCCCCCGTTGAGAGGGCAATCAGGTTTCTCGCGGCAGTTGCAGCATTTGTTGGTTTTGGAGTCGCTCTGTCCGGGGGCAGACGGCTCATTTGCAATTGTTTTGTTGTGGTTTGAGATAATTTGTCGTATATTGTTCATACAGCTGTAGCTCAATTTAATGTTGTTCTTGTTGAATACTTTTCTTAGGGTGTTGCCTTTGGGGAAGTGTTTGTCAATCAGACTGAGGAATTTGTGGCCAATGTTAGTTGAGACGTTTTTGCTGTATGGGGGGTTGTACCAGATGATGTTGTTTCATTTTCTGTTCTTTTTTGGTTGGTTTCCTGGCGTGGGTTCATAGGTGAGGGTGCAATTGTATCCGCTTTCATCAAGGGCTTTTTGGTACGGGGGGGTTGCTTGGTCAAATTCAGCTTTGCTAGATGACAGCATCGATAGCCTTTTATTGATTCCGGTAGGTATTCTTTTCGTGGTGACGTCAAGGAAGTTGACGGTTTGCTTGTTGGCTTCAATAGTGATCCGTAGGCCGTTCTCTTTGAAAATTTGGCATATGCGCTTCTTGGTATTCTCGCTGCTCCTTGGCGAGGCGCGACACACTGCCAGTCCGTCATCACGGTAAATGCCAAATTTTCAAAGAGAACGGCCTACGGATCACGATTGAAGCCAACAAGCAAACCGTCAACTTCCTTGACGTCACTTTCAACCTGAGAAATAACAGCTACCAACCATTCACGAAACCCAACACAACACTCCAATACGTGCACCATGACAGCAACCACCCACCCACCACCACGAAAAGAATACCTACCGGAATCAATAAAAGGCTATCGATGCTGTCATCTAGCAAAGCTGAATTTGACCAAGCAACCCCCCCGTACCAAAAAGCCCTTGATGAAAGCGGATACAATTTCACCCTCACCTATGAACCCACGCCAGGAAACCAGCCAAAAAAGAACAGAAAACGAAACGACATCAGCTGGTACAACCCCCCATACAGCAAAAACGTCTCAACGAACATTGGACACAAATTCCTCAATCTGATTGACAAACACTTTCCCAAAGACAACACCCTAAGAAAAGTATTCAACAAGAACAACATTAAATTGAGCTACAGCTGCATGAACAATATACGACAAATCATCTCAAACCACAACAAAACAATTGCAAATGAGCCGTCGACCCCCAGACAGAGCGACTCCAAAACCAACAAAGGATGTAACTGTCGAAAGAAACCTGATTGCCCTCTCAACGGGGGGTGCTTACAAACATCAGTTGTCTACCAATCTAAGGTAATACGCAAGGACATTAACACATCCGACACATATGTAGGATTAACCGAGGGAGAATTAAAACCAGATGGAACAATCACAAGGCTTCTTTCAGGAACAAAAACCTGCGAAATACCACAGAACTCAGCAAACACATTTGGGACCTCAAAGACAATAATGTTGAATATTCAATAACATGGCAAATTCTTGCATCCAGCACACTTAACAATAGTGGTAATAAAAGATGCAACCTATGCTTGAAAGAGAAACTGTTTATTATTTACCGTCCAGACCTGTCATCCCTCAACAAGCGCAGCGAAATTGTAACAACATGCCGCCACAGACGGAAACACCTCCTAGGTAACACATGAGCCAATCACCACGCCCCTACGCCAGCCTGTACCCACCCACTCTGTGCCCTATATAAACCATGGTATGTGAATGCTCCCATTAAAATCTCCTGATGATTGAGGGAACCCCCTCATGAAACAGGCCTGTAGAGATGAAATAATCTTGTGATTTTTTTTCCCCACACATACATATATATATATATATATGTATGTATGGAAAAAACACAAGAGGCTATATCATCCCTACAAGCCTATTGCGCAGGTTTTCCTGACAAATCAGGGAAACCTGTGAAACAGGCTTGTAGGGATGATATAACCTCTTATATATATATATATATATATATATATATATATATATATATATATATATATATATATACATATATATATATATATATATATATATATATATATATATATATATATATATATATATATATATATATATATATACACACAGTATAGGCCAAAAGTTTGGACACACCTTCTCAATCAATGTGTTTTCTTTATTTTCATGACTATTTACATTGTATATTGTCACATCAGAACTATGAATGAGTTATGTACTTAACACCAAAAGGTGAAATAACTGAAAGACATGTTTTATATTCCAGTTTCTTCAAAAACGCCACCCTTTGCTCCGATTACTGCTTTTGCACACTCTTGGCATTCTCTCCATGAGCTTCAAGAGGTAGTCACCTGAAATGGTTTTCACTTCCCAGACGTGATATTTTGACGGTAAAAATGTGTTTGTGTCAAAAAATTTGCTCTTTTTTTCAGTTATTATGAATAATGCAAGTAATAAACTGTACGTGATCATGGTTCATCAAAACATCAAAAGAGGGATTTATCCGACAAAAAACAAACTTTTGACAGCAATGGTTTCAATATTTCCTGTTGGCAATGTTCAAGTACTGTAATTCTGGACGACTGCTTATTTTTCATTATTCGCTAAATCCACACAAAGACACAAAGTCCTGCCTTATGCCTTCACTATTTCCTGTTTGGCTTCCGTTCCCTCAGACAAGATTCTCTTCCTCGGACTATTATTTTTCTACACAAGTCTCTCTGCACTTGAACATCTGCAGGCTTCGACCGGGCAACTTATGAACAAAACATTTCAACTTTACCATTGTAATTTCTTTTTTTTTTTACAAACTTTGCAAGCATAACATGTATTCTGAAAGGGTGAAAACCTGAAGCTAACTGAAAGGTGAAAGAAGATAGGCTGAGGGGTGTTATAAGAGGATTAGTAGAGGGAGAGATATAGAGACTAAGATAAAAGGCAAACAATAAGCCTACAAGGCAGTAATGATCAGGGAGAAGATAATATATGGGAGGAGGATAAATGGATACATGCAGGGCCGGCCCGTGGCATAGGCCATATAGGCAAATGCTAAGGGCGCCGTCCATCAGGGGGCGCCACACCAGTGCCACTAGAGATGCGCGGATAGGCAATTATTTCATCCGCAACCGCGTCAGAAAGTCGTCAACCATCCGCCATCCACCCGATGTAACGTTTGATCAGAACTGCACCCGCCCGCCATCCGCCCATTGTTATATATCTAATATTAATAAAAAAATTTAAAAAAGGGTGAAAACTACGCGAATTGCACCTTGTGCAGACAAGATTTTTCGATCGGACACGGAGGAATTAGCGATGTAAAAGACCACGTTGGGACAAAAAAACACAAGTCTAATGCCGTTGCTAGCGATACAAGTGGAAAACTTTCAACGTTTTTCGTCGCCCAAACAGATTCTTTGGATGTGATAAATGCCGAAGTTTTATTTACGGAGGCAATAATTGAGCATGGACTTCCAATCGCACTGGCTGATCACATGGGACAGTTAATAATGTAATGCAACCTTTAAAAATCATTACGCGGTGATCGCGATCCCAAAAATAAACTTTTCTTGCATGATAATGTCCAGAAAAATTCGCTTTATATTACTATAGAGTCCTTTTAACGAATGAGTTTGATGGTTTATCACAAACCTTAAATGAAAGAAGTCCTTTGTTCTCCTGCACCATGCATGCGCAATCCTGTCGGCTGTATTTCACAGCACGACATACTGTAAAAAGTGTTTATACTATTTATACTTTCAATGAACAAATTGAAGTCTTGTGAAAGGTTGACAGGATAACTGGCATTAACTGTCAAAATAATTTCAAACTATTGAAGTTAGCTTACAGAATAAACATGTCAATCAACCCATATGATTTTTGCTGTAATATTTTTGTTTTGAAAAGTCACTGTGACTGATAGAAAAGTGATGGTTTTAGCAACATTTTAACCTGTCTGAATGCTAATAGTCATTTTGCGTCGGGGGGCGAAGCCCTGAACCCTCCACCAGGACTTTGTCCTGGACCTACCGGGGCCTGCGGCCCTTGGACCCTGGCTACTAGGTTTTTCTGATTTAAAAGTTGGCAGGTATGGTGAGGTTATAAAGCTTTTGCCTGTTAAAGAAAGGAGACTGATCCAATGCAGCACAGACATTCGCGTGCCACGCTGTCACGACCCAGACGCACACCAGTGCGCAATCATATGGGAGCCGCGCTGAGCGCACCTCCAAGCGCGTCTCGCTGCCGGCGACGGCCAGATATGGGCCCACGCTCCAGCGCCATCCATTTTCAGGGCTAGTTGATTCGGCAGGTGGGTTGTTACACACTCCTTAGCGGGTTCCAACTTCCATGGCCACCGTCCTGCTCTCTATATCAACCAGGGTGAGCCCCACCCCTTTCATGAGCGCACTACGCGCGGAGTGACCCCTGTTACTTGTTGACATGTTTTATTTTCTGTTTATGTATGTAAAAAATATTGTATTTCATATATTCATTTTTTATTTTTTGTATTCATTTATTTATTCATATTTATTTTTTTTATCTTGTTAACTATTCTGATTGTTAATTTGCTTTCTTTAAGTAAAAAAAAAAAAAGGTCAAAGACAAAGCTATTCGGTTTCTTGTGAGTATATACACTTCACTGCCGATGTGGGGGGGGGGGGCACTACCTAAAATCTTGCCTAGGGCGCCAGATTGGTTAGGGCCGGGCCTGGATACATGCATTTGAGAGATGGAGGAATTGAAGAAGGAAAAGGTCAACTGGTACACTGCAAAAAGTGAAATCTGAGTAAGATGAAATATCTCAAATAAGGCTGATATTTGCTTATTTTCTGTCTGATAAGATCATTCTTCTCACTAAGCAGATTTTATGTCAAAGTGTTTTACTTG
The DNA here is from genome assembly GCF_033978685.3 of Nerophis lumbriciformis. Classification (NCBI taxonomy): domain Eukaryota; kingdom Metazoa; phylum Chordata; class Actinopteri; order Syngnathiformes; family Syngnathidae; genus Nerophis; species Nerophis lumbriciformis. The sequence goes on from NC_084567.2 coordinate 42,078,715, forward strand.
TTTTACGTGTTCTAAATGATATCAGTAAGATATTACAGCTTGTTGCTGAGATTTGATGAGCTATATTGAGTAAAACATGCTTGAAACTAGAATATCAAGTGTTGCAAAGCTGTGTCATCAACACTCACAAGTATAAAACTACTTTTTCAAAGTCAGCATTTGTTATTTCAAGCATGAAAAAAAAAATAATAATATGACTTTGACACAATTGTGTCTCATAATGAAAACAGATGACAGCCAAATGGACTTTGCTGTTTTATTTCCAATGAAACAATAGAAAATAGGTACTCATATAGTAGTACAGTTGGCACAGTACAGTAAACTGACAGTTAATATTTAAACATTTAACATTTCTAACAATTTTGAACAGAAATAGTCCATGCACATTCAGATAAATTCTTCAAAATTACAATAAAAAAAAAATTTGGCTGGGGGCCAGGCTGTATATATGCGCACTAATTGATTGAAAGAGCACACACTTGATGCGATGATGTCATGTTATCCATGGAAAAATGCATTTTTAGACAATATGATTTGCCTGAACGGCTACGAGACCCCGAGAGTAACACGATGTTGCCTTGTTGCCTTTCCATTAAGAACAATAAACTAGTTTTTAGTATAAGTTTGCTGGTTTCAAGAAATGTAATGCCGAGCGCATATCATTATGTCAAGATAATGGCACTAGAATTTACTTAATTTAGTAATATTTTTCAACATATTGACCAAAAAGGTCTCTTTTTCTTTCTACCAATAAAAGTGTACTTGTTATTAGTGAGAATATACTTATTTTAAGCTATTTTTGGGTTCATTGAGGTTAGGTAATTTTCCTTGTGTTGGAAAGTCTTGACAAGCCACATTTTCTTGTTCTATTGGCAGATAATTTTGCTTAGTTCAAGTAAAATACCCCTCATTTTTGTATATTTTTTTTCCTTGTTTTTGAACGCTGACCTTTTGCAGTGTATAAAACTACTTTCTAAGGTAATCATTTTTTATTTCAAGCATGAAAAAAAAAATCTTTGACACTATTGTGTCTCATAATTAAAACAGATGACAGCCAAATGGACTTTGCTGTTTTATTTTCAATGAAACAATAGAAAATAGGTACTCATATAGTAGTACAGTTGGTACAGTACAGTAAACTGACAGTTAATATTTAAACATTTGACATTTCTAACAATTCTGAACAGAAATAGTTCACGCACATTCAGATAAATTCTTCAAAATTACAATAAAAAAAAAAATTGGGCCGGGCTGTAAATATATATATATATATATATATATATATATATATATATATATATATATATATATATATATATATATATATATATAAAAAAATATATATATATATAGAAAAAAAAGTTGGGCCGGGCTGTAAATATACATACATACTGTGTGTATGTATATATATATATATATATATATATATATATATATATATATATATATATATATATATATATATATATATATATATATATATATATATATATATATATATATATATATATATAAAAAAATATATATATACATATATATAAATATATATATATATATATATATATATATATATATATATATATATATATATATATATATATATACATATATATATATATATATATATATATATATATATATATAAAAATTGGGCCGGGCTGTAAATATACATACATACTGTATGTATATATATATATATATATATATATATATATATATATATATATATATATATATATATATATATATATATATATATGCATGTGTGGGAAAAAAAATCACAAGACTATTTCATCTCTACAGGCCTGTTTCATGAGGGGGGGTTCCCTCAATCATCAGGAAAATCTCCTGATGATTGAGGGAACCCCCCCTCATGAAACAGGCCTGTAGAGATGAAATAGTCTTGTGATTTTTTTTCCCACACATACATATATTGCGCTCTACTACGGTATCGAGCACTATTTTTTGGATAACCTTATTTAGACATATATATATATATATATATATATATATATATATATATATATATATATATATATATATATATATATATATATATATATATATATATATATATATATATATGTATGTATGTATATATATATATGTTTATATACATATACATACAGATATATTATATATATATATATATATATATATATATATATATATATATATATATATATATATATATATATATATATATATATATATATATATATACATATATAAATATATATATATATATATATATATATATATATATATATATGAGCGGCTTGTAGACCCCGAGAGTAGCCTTGTTGTCTTTCCATTCAGAACAATAAATTAGTTTTTAGTACAAGTTTTCTGGTTTCATGAAATGTAATGCCGAGCGCATATCATTATGTCAAGATAACGGCACTAGCATTTACTTCATTTAAGATTATTTTCAACATATTGAGCAAATAGGTCTCATATTTGTTTTTTCTACCAAGAAAATTGCACTTGTTATTAGTGAGAATATACTTATTTTAAGCTATTTTTGGGTTCATTGAAATTAGCTAATTTTACTTGTTTTGGAAAGTCTTGACAAGCCGAATTTTCTTGTTCTATTGGCAGACAATTTTGCTTAATTCAAGTAAAATACCCCTCATTTTTGTATTTTTTTGTCTTGTTTTTGAACACTGACTTTTTGCAGTGTATATATTTATGAACTGCCAGCAGGATAAATTCTCTCCTGTCTTCAACACGTTAATGGTATACCATCTTCGTTTGCAACAGCGGCATCGAGAGAAAGGAAAGGGGACAACAATGTGTCATGTGTGATTACTGCCGATACCCGGCTGATATGAAAAGAGGCCCGAGCACACGGCAAGCTTTTTTTTTCTTGTTTCTCAAATATTTGCATTTCCCTTTTGGCTTCCCATTGACATTCTAAACCAGAGCAATTTCACCTATTTGTTACGGTTGTCCCATGCCATGAAGCCACGCTCCGCCAGCAAGTCATTGCTGCGTGGCGAGAGCGAAAAAGGCAAAATTGGGAAAGAAAATGTGCAGAGAATGAAACATAAATGGAGAAAACTGAAAACAAAGGGGGAAAGAGAAGCAATAAATGAAAGTAATTGTGATGATGTCATTGGTGATTATGCACAATACACCTCATTAACTCTACAAAGTCAGTTCAGATTAGTTCTGTTCAGTTTCAGTTTATTTCCAACATCACAGCCCCTCCGAAAAGGAGTAGGGAGAAGCAGAGCTTATTTGATCCTACCCCTTTTTCATACCAGTGCAATTTTATCCTGTTTCTTTGTTCTCTGTAACAGAACAGTGAACAGATAAATAATAGAAAGTGAACAAATATTAAATACATAAATAATCTTTGTCTCAATGGTCCATAGTGGATCTAACATAATAGTGTGAGAGTCCAGTCCATAGTGGATCTAACATAATAGTGTGAGAGTCCAGTCCATAGTGGATCTAACATAATAGTGTGAGAGTCCAGTCCATAGTGGATCTAACATAATAGTGAGAGTCCAGTCCATAGTGGATCTAACATAATAGTGAGAGTCCAGTCCATAGTGGATCTAACATAATAGTGTGAGAGTCCAGTCCATAGTGGATCTAACATAATAGTGTGAGAGTCCAGTCCATAGTGGATCTAACATAATAGTGTGAGAGTCCAGTCCATAGTGGATCTAACATAATAGTGAGAGTCCAGTCCATAGTGGATCTAACATAATAGTGAGAGTCCAGTCCATAGTGGATCTAACATAATAGTGTGAGAGTCCAGTCCATAGTGGATCTAACATAATAGTGTGAGAGTCCAGTCCATAGTGGATCTAACATAATAGTGAGAGTCCAGTCCATAGTGGATCTAACATAATAGTGAGAGTCCAGTCCATAGTGGATCTAACATAATAGTGAGAGTCCAGTCCATAGTGGATCTAACATAATAGTGTGAGAGTCCAGTCCATAGTGGATCTAACATAATAGTGTGAGAGTCCAGTCCATAGTGGATCTAACATAATAGTGTGAGAGTCCAGTCCATAGTGGATCTAACATAATAGTGTGAGAGTCCAGTCCATAGTGGATCTAACATAATAGTGTGAGAGTCCAGTCCATAGTGGATCTAACATAATAGTGTGAGAGTCCAGTCCATAGTGGATCTAACATAATAGTGAGAGTCCAGTCCATAGTGGATCTAACATAATAGTGAGAGTCCAGTCCATAGTGGATCTAACATAATAGTGAGAGACTCCAGTCCATAGTGGATTTAATATAATAGTGAGAGTCCAGTCCATAGTGGATCTAACTTAATAGTGAGAGTCCAGTCCATAGTGGATCTAACATAATAGTGAGAGTCCAGTCCATAGTGGATCTAACATAATAGTGTGAGAGTCCAGTCCATAGTGGATCTAACATAATAGTGTGAGAGTCCAGTCCATAGTGGATCTAACATAATAGTGTGAGAGTCCAGTCCATAGTGGATCTAACATAATAGTGAGAGAGTCCAGTCCATAGTGGATCTAACATAATAGTGAGAGTCCAGTCCATAGTAGATCTAGCATAATAGTGAGAGTCCAGTCCATAGTGGGGCCAGCAGGAGACCATACCAAGAGGAGACATGTCAGCAGTGCAGAGATGTCCCTAACCGATGCACAGGCGAGCGGTCCACCCCGGGTCCCGACTCTGGACAGCCAACATTCCATCATTTAATTCCACATACTGATATGCTAAAGGTTTTAAGTGTTGTACGTGCATACAAATGTTTTAAATTACATTTTCTTCGAAGGTTTTATTCATCCTCTTTTGTTGAGAAGAATTGTTGTACATTCTTGGCTAGCAGGTTTTAGTTTTATCATTATAGATGTCTGCAGATGCACCAAATCCTGGAATTTCAATAGTTTTTGATTGAATAAATAAAGTGTTTGTGTGTTCTCTATCAAATGATGTCAAGTGTGAGTATATGAGTGAGTGTTCCCTGGTCTGTCTGACTGCTTAGCTTCCCACGTGTACCAAGTCCCACACGGTCCACAATGGTAGAGCCAGTGTGGTGATATACAGTCCTGCTTCAGCTGTGGTGAGGTCGAGGAGGACAAGAAGCGTAAAACTGAAAGCAGCCACTCTGAATTATGTGTGTATAAAAAGCAGTAACATGCAAATTAGAAGTGATCTTTACGTCTCTCATTCCTCGCCGTCCACAGGATGGAAAGGGCAGGATGTCATTTTACTACTAACTCGAGATTTGTAAGTGAGTAGCTACAGTTCAGCAACCGTAAAATAGAAAGTGGCTGAAGTTCTCTGCATTTTTTAAATGGATTAACTATCATTTTTTTAATTTAGGACCAGCCTTTCTAGATATATAAAGAAGTGTATTTACAACATTAATAATATATACATACTGTGCAAATATAAAAAAAGCTTGTTGTGAAAAATGAGTTGGAATTTCACAAGAAAAAGGTCAAAATTTCACAAGAAAAACTGTGTTATAATAAAAGTCCTCATTTTACTCAATGCAAGTCAAAATGTTACAGGAAAAACTGAACATTTGTGCAATATTATGATAAAAGTCGGAATTTTACTCAATAACAATCGCAGTTTTACAAGAAAAGCTTCAAATGTTGGCAATTTTATGAAAATAGTCGTAATTTTTACGCCACAAATGTCACAATTTTATAAAAAAAAACTTTAAAATGTTGGCAATATTATAATAATAGTCGGAATTTTACTTGGCAAAATTATGACAAAAGTCATAATTTTTGTCAAAAAATGTCACTATTTTACAAGAACAACAAAAAAATTGGCAATGTTGTGATACAAGTCAGACTTTTAAATGATAAATGTTACCATTTTGCATTAAAAAGTAATACTTTTATGAGAAAATATTGCAATATTACAGAAACAGAAAGAATATGAGAAATTTTCAGTTTTGTTTTTTTTGTAATCGGTTTTTAATCTTTATTATTTACTTCTAGTTATTACAGTATGTCTCTATATACATACATATATATATATATATATATATGTATACATATATATATATATATATATATTTTTTTTTTTTTAAATTGACTGTATGTCGCTTTTAAAAGTGCTCCCCCTCTGGTCAACATATGAAATAACAAGTGTGTGTAAAAATTCAAAGTGCTCCCCCTCTGGCCAACATATGTAATAGATGTGTTTAAGAAATTGAAATGCACCCCCTTTGGCCAAAATTTATTTAATATATATATATATATATATATATATATATATATATATATATATATATATATATATATATATATATATATATATATATATATATATATATATATATTAAATTAATTTAATATTACTATATATATAATATAAATTTATATATATATATATATATATATATATATATATATATATATTAAATTAATTTTGGCCAAAGGGGGTGCATTTCAATTTCTTAAACACATGTATTACATATGTTGGCCAGAGGGGGAGCACTTTGAATTTTTACACACACTTGTTATTTCATATGTTGACCAGAGGGGGAGCACTTTTAAAAGCGACACACAGTCAATTTGAAAAAATCCCTCCTTTTCGGGACCACCCTCATGTTGACAGATGTCACCAGCAGGGGTGCAAATGAGACATTGTCTATTAGATGCAATGTTATTGATTTATGTCATCACTTGTTCACACCTCCTCATATGGAAGATACTTTTCCTTCTTCATGTCCCAAGAAGGGTAGGAATACAGGAACACACACACACACACACACACACACACACACACACACACACACATTCTTGGAATTATTACCTTCTTGAGACCTCTGAAAAATGCCTACCTCTTTAGGACCACCCTTTCTAGATATATAAAGAAGTGTATTTACAACATTATTAATATATACATACTGTGCAGATTTTAAAAAAAGCTTGTTGTGAAAAATGAGTTGGAATTTCACAAGAAAAGGGTCACAATTTCACAAGAAAAACTTATAATTTTGGAAGTGTTTTAATAAAAAGTCCTCAGTTTTACAGGAAAAACTGAACATTTGTGCAATATTATGATAAAAGTTGGAATTTTACTCAATAACAATCGCAGTTTTACAAGAAAAGCTTCAAATGTTGCCAATTTTATGAAAAGAGTCGTAATTTTTACGCCACAAAGGTCACAATTTTATAAGAAAACTTTAAAATGTTGGCAATATCATAATAATAGTCGGAATTTTACTTGGCAAAATTATGACAAAAGTCATAATTTTACTCAAAAAAATGTCACTATTTTACAAGAACAACAAAAAAATGGGCACTGTTGTGATACAAGTCAGACTTTTATATGATAAATGTCACCATTTTGCATTAAAAAGTAATAATCTTACATTAAAAAGTAATAATTTTATGAGAAAATATTGCAATATTACAGAAACAGAAAGAATATGAGAAATTTTCAGTTGTTTTTTTTTGTAATCGGTTTTTAATCTTTATTATTTACTTCTAGTTATTACAGTATGTCTCTATATACATACATACATATATATATATATATATATATACATATATATATATATATATATATATATATATATATATATATATATATATATATATATATATATATATAAATAAAATAAAATAATAAAGCTGATTCTGATTCTGATTCTGATTCTGATATATATATATATTTTTTTGTAATCGGTTTTTAATCTTTATTATTTACTATATACTATATATATATATATATATATATATATATATATATATATATATATATATAGTATATAATTTAATCTTTATTATTTACTATATACTATATATATATATATATATATATATATATATATATATATATATATATATATATATAGTATATAGTAAATAATAAATATATATATATATATATATATATATATATATATATAGTATATATATATATATATATATATATATATATATATATATATATATATATATATAGTATATAGTAAATAATAAAGATTAAAAACCGATTACAAAAAAAAACAACTGAAAAATTCTCATATTCTTTCTGTTTCTGTAATATTGCAATATTTTCTCATAAATGTATTACTTTTTAATGTAAGATTATTACTTTTTAATCTAAAATGGTGACATTTATCATATAAAAGTCTGACTTGTATCACATTGCCAATTTTTTTTTTTTTATTAATTTTGGCCAAAGGGGGTGCATTTCAATTTCTTAAACACATGTATTACATATGTTGGCCAGAGGGGGGAGCAATTAGAATTTTTACACACACTTGTTATTTCATATGTTGACCAGAGGGGGAGCACTTTGAATTTTTACACACACTTGTTATTTCATATGTTGACCAGAGGGGGAGCACTTTTAAAAGCAACACACTGTCGATTTGAAAAATCCCTCCTTTTTGGGACCACCCTCATGTTGATAGATGTCACCAGCAGGGGTGCAAATGAGACATTGTCTATTAGATGCAATTTTATTGATTTATGTCCTCACTTGTTCACACCTCCTCATATGGAAGATACTTTTCCTTCTTTATGTCCCAAGAAGGGTAGGAATACAAGAACACACACACACACACACACACACACACACACACACACATTCTTGGAATTATTACCTTCTTGAGACCTCTGAAAAATGCCTACCTCTTTAGGACCAGCCTTTCTAGATATATAAAGAAGTGTATTTACAACATTATTAATATATACATACTGTGCAGATTTAAAAAAAAGCTTGTTGTGAAAAATGAGTTGGAATTTCACAAGAAAAGGGTCACAATTTCACAAGAAAAACTTTTAATTTTGGAAGTGTTTTAATAAAAAGTCCTCAGTTTTACGGGAAAAACTGAACATTTGTGCAATATTATGATAAAAGTTGGAATTTTACTCAATAACAATCGCAGTTTTACAAGAAAAGCTTCAAATGTTGGCAATTTTATGAAAATAGTCGTAATTTTTACGCCACAAAGGTCACAATTTTATAAGAAAACTTTAAAATGTTGGCAATATTATAATAATAGTCGGAATTTTACTTGGCAAAATTATGACAAGAGTCATAATTTTACTCAAAAAATGTCACTATTTTACAAGAACAACAAAAAAATGGGCAATGTTGTGATACAAGTCAGACTTTTATATGATAAATGTCACCATTTTGCATTAAAAGTAATAATCTTACATTAAAAAGTAATAATTTTATGAGAAAATATTGCAATATTACAGAAACAGAAAGAATATGAGAAATTTTCAGTTGTTTTTTTTTGTAATCGGTTTTTAATCTTTATTATTTACTTCTAGTTATTACAGTATGTCTCTATATACATACATTTATATATATATGTATATATATGTATATATATATATATATATATATATATATATATATATATATATATATATATATATATATATATATAAATAAAATAAAATAATAAAGCTGATTCTGATTCTGATTCTGATTCTGATATATATATATATTTTTTTGTAATCGGTTTTTAATCTTTATTATTTACTATATACTATATATATATATATATATATATATATATATATATATATATATATATATATATATAGTATATAATTTAATCTTTATTATTTACTATATACTATATATATATATATATATATATATATATATATATATATATATATATATATATATATAGTATATAGTAAATAATAAATATATATATATATATATATATATATATATATATATATATAGTATATATATATATATATATATATATATATAGTATATATATATATATATATATATATATATATATATATATAGTATATAGTAAATAATAAAGATTAAAAACCGATTACAAAAAAAACCAACTGAAAAATTCTCATATTCTTTCTGTTTCTGTAATATTGCAATATTTTCTCATAAATGTATTACTTTTTAATGTAAGATTATTACTTTTTAATCTAAAATGGTGACATTTATCATATAAAAGTCTGACTTGTATCACATTGCCAATTTTTTTTTTTTAATAAATTTTGGCCAAAGGGGGTGCATTTCAATTTCTTAAACACATGTATTACATATGTTGGCCAGAGGGGGGAGCACTTTGAATTTTTACACACACTTGTTATTTCATATGTTGACCAGAGGGGGAGCACTTTAAATTTTTACACACACTTGTTATTTCATATGTTGACCGGAGGGGGAGCACTTTTAAAAGCGACACACAGTCAATTTGAAAAATCCCGCCTTTTTGGGACCACCCTCATGTTGATAGATGTCACCAGCAGGGGTGCAAATGAGACATTGTCTATTAAATGCAATGTTACTGATTTATGTCATCACTTGTTCACACCTCCTCATATGGAAGATACTTTTCCTTCTTCATGTCCCAAGAAGGGTAGGAATACAGGAACACACACACACACACACACACACACACACACACACACACACACACACACACACACACACACACACACACACACACACACATTCTTGGAATTATTACCTTTTTGAGACCTCGGAAAAATGCCTACCTTTTTAGGACCACCCTTTCTAGATATATAAAGATTTAAGATCAATTTAAAACATCTGCCTATCGTATTTTTCGGACTGTAAGGCGGAATGTTCAGGAAGTGTTGTTACTTAAAAAGAAAACGGTTTATAATGGGTATAAAGTACATCTGCAAGTGAATGAATACCACTAACTCTTAAAAATACCGTCTTTTTCTAACTATAAGGCACACTTAAAACCCTTTCAGTTTCTCAATCAATCACCTCAAACTATTTTATTTGGTACATGGTGTTACAATAAGTGTGACCAGTAGATGGCAGTCATACATAAGAGATACATGTAGACTGCAATATTATGGCAGTAAACAACACCAAAACTTGAAATGTTCCATTGAGAATATAGAACATTACACACGACACTCAAAGATCTGTCAAAATGTTTTTAGTACGACTTTGGTAAGCTATGAATTCGCACCGCCTGATGGATTGTCGGCGGAATAAACATACCAGTATTATTATGGTGTGTGTATAAGGACCTGGAAATGGCACTTATTAGCAGACATATTATCTGGCGCTTTGTTTCACAATATTATGCAAAACTAACTTTTCTTACATTCTGGTACCTGCTGATGTGTATTTGGGATCTGCATAAGTCCTGAAAATGTGTGCGCATCCGCCATTGTAGTCATAACTTCTTCTTTTTCTCTGTCTTCTTGTTATGTGATATTTATGCTTACCGACCTCGGAGCTATTTTATTTGGTAAAGGTGAAATGACAAGTGTGACCAGTAGATGGCAGTCACATATACGAGAAACGTGTAGACTGCAATATGACTCAAGTAAACAACACCGTAATGTTATATGTTCCATTGAAAATATAGAACATTACACACGGCGCTTAAAAATCTATCAAAATGTTTTAGTAGGACTTTGGTAAGCTATGAAGCCACACCGCTTGATGGATTGTACTGTGCTTCAACATAGGAGTATTATTATGGTGTGTGTATAAGGTAAGACATATTATCTGGTGCTTTGTTTCACAATATTATGCAAAAGCAACTTTTCTTGCCTTCTGGTACCCGCTGATGTGTATTTGGGATCTGCATAAGTCCCGAAAATAGTCGATAAGCTTCTTCTTTGTCTCTATCTTCTTGTTATGTGACATTCATCCTCCACTGTTGCCATTTCTAATATAAAGTAGTGTACATTTCTTACTTATATATGTCAGTAAACTCGCCATGAAAGCACTAAAACATACCGGTGTAGTGAGTTTACATTATTCACCCAAGGAACTTTAGCTATTAGAGAGTTCCGGTCGGACGTTTTTTTTTATTGTCGTTGTTTCCGGATGAGGAGATGCTGCTTCGTTATTGATTGAAGTCTGAATGTCATTAAAACAGTTAGCGCCATCTTTTGACACTTCTTCCACCCCCGTCCTTGCACGCTACACCGCTACAACAAAGATGACGGGGAGAAGAGAAGAGAACATTTTGACCAAAGAACCACCATTACATGTTATGTAGACCACAAGGAAGTCTTTTACATTTAGAAAAAAATCATAATGCGCCTGTGAGGTTTCCCTCTCCTGACGCCGACAGATCTTCGGGAGCCCGGTAGACAGTTTGAATCAAATGTTTTATTTAAAATATTTATCTTTCCAGTAATATGTTTCTGTTTGTGCTCTCTGTCTCCAACTCCAACTCCCACCACGTCTCTCGTGCCGGCTGCTGCTAATAAGGGCGACAGGTATTTAGATAACCAAGCCCCAGCTGGGCAATCTACTCACCTGTGAATTACTTCGAGGCCCGTCCTTATACACCCCGCTTTGCGGCAGGCCCGCAGACCACGCCCCCCCTCCACATAGCCTTATAATCCGGTGCGCCTTTTGTATGAAAATAGACCTGATATATTTGAAAAAAGATCAAAAATAGACCATTCATCAGCAGTGCGCCTTATACTCCGGTATTTGTTTGAAAATACATATTTTTCAATCTGCTGGAATAGACCCAGGAGGTGTGAGGATGACAACCAGTTAAATTAATTTCCGCGGCCATGTACAGTACATCCTGCCGGCAGGTACTTCCTGTTTACTGTGATTGACGGACGAGCGGGGGGGGGGAAGCAATGGGATTAATTAAAACGTAAGCCGAGTAGTTCTTGCCGCGGCCTTGCATGTGGGGCCAAACGCTTCCCGGTTTAAACAGGAAGTCCCCGATGGGACGCAACTTTTATGTGTTCACACTCCCAATAGCAGTCTGTCTGCAAAGAGACAAGACAAATCCATTACCCAGCGATGTAGCACAGGTCCCCTGAGTGGGCTTTTGTGTGTGTGTGTGTGTGTGTGTGTGTGTGTGTGTGTGTGTGTGTGGGTATCCACAGGGAAAAAAAAAAAAAAAAAAACTACCAAGGGAAAGGGAATTTGAATCAATTGGCATGTGCCAGTGTCTGCAAAATAAGAGTCATTTGGGGAGGATATGTGCATTCCTTTTAACAAGGGAACTAAATGCACCTTCAACTCGTCCCCTTTAAATTCCTAACCAACCGCAGAAGTGTTCTTTAATAGAACTTTTAAAAAAAACGGGGAAATGTGATTTAAAGTTATGTTCCAAGACTGGAAATCTAATCGAAAACTGCCACATTATGTCGGACAGAGCTGGAAAATAATTTGTAGCTAAAATTAAAAAATGCTACCAGATGTGTCTGGAACCACAATTGAATTGAACTTCAGCCTAATAGGCACACTGTAATGGGTTTGTCACTATTAAAAATAGGCCTGTTTACTAAAAAAAAGGGAAATTACATGGATATATGTTGCTTATAGGCTTGTACGGTATACCGGCATTAGTATAGTACCGCGACATTGCTGGTTTTACCATGAGAGGAGCATGTTCGGCAGCGCACACACACAGAGTACTTACAAGCAGACACAGTGTGTAGACAGAAAAGGGAGAATGGACGCATTTTGGTGTAAAAAGTCAAGATAAAGGTGAAGTTATAACACTGAAACACCCTCAGGAAGAGGTGCTTTGAGACATGGCTAGCTAGCTAGCGGCTAACATCCATCCACCGTGTTTTAGCTACTTTTAAATCACTAATCCTGGCCTCCATGGCGACAAATAAAGTAAGTTTCTTACATGTAGCATTATCACTGGAGGATGAGGAGAAGCTAAACATGCTTCACTACACACCGTAGGAGGATACAATAGGGTTAGGGTTAGGGTTAGGGTTAGGGTTTACCCTAACCCTAACCCTAATCCTAACCCGACCCCCAACCCTAACCCTAACCCTAACCCTAACCCTATCCAAAACCTATCCCTATCCTTATCACCAACCCTAACCCAACCCAACCCAAACCCTAAACCCTAACCCTAAACCCTAACCTTAACCCTAACCCCAAACCAACCCTAACCCTAACCCTAAACCCTCAACCCTCAACCCTAACCCTATACCCGAACCCTAACCCTAACACTAACCCTAACCCTAACCCGACCCCCAACCCTAGCCCTAACCCTAACCAACTATTTTCCTTATGCCTAACCCTAACCCTAACCCTAATCCTAATCCTAACCCTAACCCTAACCCCAACCCTAACCCCAACCCCAACCCCAACCCTAACCCTAACGAAACCCCAACCCCAACTCTAACCCTAACCCTAACCCCAACCCCAACCCTAACCCTAACCCTAACCCTAACCCTAACCCTATCCTAAACCTATCCCTATCCTTATCACCAACCCTAACCCTAATCCCAACCCTAACCCTATCCTAAAGCCTCAACCCTCAACCTTAACCCTAACCCTAACCCTAACCCTAACCAACTCTCTTTCTTTATGCCTAACCCTAACCATAACCCTAATCCTAACCCGACCCCCAACCCTAGCCCTAACCCTAAACAACTATTTTCCTTATGCCTAATCCTAACCCTAACCCTAACCCTAAACCCTAACCCTAACCCTAACCCTAACCCTAACCCTAACCCTATCCTAAACCCTCAACCCTCAACCCTAACCCTATCCCTAACCCTAACCCTAACCCTAACCCTAACCCTAACCCGACCCTAACTCTAAACCCTAACCGTTAAACCCTAAACCTAACCCTTAAACCTTAAACCCTAACCCTAAACCTTTCCTGGGTAAATTTCCGGAAAGTTTCCGAAAACTTTCCAGAAACCTTCCGGAAAGTTTCCGGAAATTTACCGGAAACTTTTCCACCCCTTTGCAGCCCTAACGCCGATACTGATCACCACGCTATGAGTGGCCAACACTACTGTCATGTTGATATCTTTAGTTCATTCCTCAATTGGTATGATTAAATGTCGCTTTATTTAGGCCATAAATATGTAGAACATGCTTTAAAATAGATCTAATAAAGTGAAGCCGAAAACTGAATGTTTCATTTAAGGCTTACAAACATAACTTGACTGAAACCAACACATAGGTCAGCCAAAAATGACTGGCATGTATTAATTGCCTCCACACCTTGATTAAAAAATATGGGTAATACGGGACAAGCGGTAGCAAATGGATGGATGGATGAATGTTCAGCATCAATAGGCAACCAAAGCGGAATATGCAAGAGAACTTGGTTACTTCATTTTTTTTTGCAAATAATCATTAACTTAGAATTTATACCAGTGTGTTACATGGCCTTTCCTTTTAACAACACTCAGTAAACGTTTGGGAACTGAGGATAATTATTTCCCATTCTTGCTTGATGTACAGTTTAAGTTGTTCAACAGTCTCCCTTCTCATATTTTAGGCTTCATAATGCGCCACACATTTTCAATGGGAGACAGGTCTGGACTACAGGCAGGCCAGTCTAGTACCCGCACTCTTTTACTACGAAGCTACGTTGTTGTGACACGTGGCTTGGCATTGTCTTGCTGAAATAAGCAGGGGCGTCCATGATAACCTGGCTTGGATGGCAACGTATGTTGCTCCAAAAGCTGTATGTACCTTTCAGCATTAATGATGCCTTCACAGATGTGTAAGTTGCTGAAATAAGCAGGGGCGTCCATTATAACGTTGCTCTAAAACCTGTATGTACCTTTCAGCATTAATGATACCTTCACAGATGTGTAAGTTGCTGAAATAAGCAGGGGCGTCCATTATAATGTTGCTCTAAAACCTGTATGTACCTTTCAGCATTAATGGTGCCTTCACAGATGTGTAAGTTGCTGAAATAAGCAGGGGCGTCCATTATAACGTTGCTCTAAAACCTGTATGTACCTTTCAGCATTAATGGTGCCTTCACAGATGTGTAAGTTACCCATGTCTTGGGCACTAATACACCCCCATACCATCACACATGATGGCTTTTACACTTTGCGCCTATAACAGTCCGGATGGTTCTTTTCCACTTTGGTCCGGAGGAAACGACGTCCACAGTTTCCAAAAAAAATTTGAAATGTGGACTCGTCAGACCACAGAACACTTTTCCACTTTGTATCAGTCCATCTTAGATGAGCTTGAGCTCAGCGAAGTCGGCGGCGTTTCTGGGTGTTGTTGACAAATGGCTTTTGGCTTTGCATAGTAGAGTTTTAACTTGCATTTACAGATGTAGCGACCAACTGTAGTTACTGACAGTGGTTTTCTGAAGTGTTTCTGAGCCCATGTGGTGATATCCTTTATGCATTGATGTCGCTTTTTGGAAATAGCGTGTACTATTAGTGGTTGTGTTGACGGTGATCTACTAAGACTGAGTTACAATTGATAATTGGTACAAAAGAGGTGCAGACTTCCCTATCTAAATGAGGATTTGTATGCACACCCACGGTCACCTTGGAGACGTATGGCTTAGATGCAGCCGCTCGGCCATGGAAAGCCATTCCGTGAAGCTCACTGCGTACTGTACGTGGGCTAATTGTAAGGTACACATGACTTTTGGAGCTCTGTAGCAACTGACTGTGCAGAAAGTCTTTGCACTATGCGCTTCAGCATCCGCTGACCCCTCTCTGTCAGTTTACGTGGCCTTGCCACTTGGCGGCTGAGTTGCTGTTGTTCCCCAAACTTTTAAATTTTTCTTATAATAAAGCCGAATGGACCCGCTCATGGGCAATGCGCCAGAAAATATGGTACACAAAAACATCTTTAGTAAATACGGTCTGCAGGTATGTCCCTAAGTGATCTCAATGCAATTGCTAAGTAGCATGTGCAAACTTGGAAATAGCGTGTACTATTAGTGGTTGTGTTGACGTTGATCTACTAAGACTGTGTTACAATTCATAATTCGTACAAAAGTGGTGCAGACTTCCATATCTAAATGAGGTTTTGCATGCACACCCACGGTCACCTTGGAGACGTATGGCTTAGATGCAGCCGCTCGGCCATGGAAAGCCATTCCGTGAAGCTCTCTGCGTACTGTACGTGGGCTAATTGTAAGGTCACATGACTTTTGGAGCTCTGTAGCAACTGACTGTGCAGAAAGTCTTTGCACTATGCGCTTTAGCATCCGCTGACCCCCTCTCTGTCAGTTTACGTGGCCTTGCCACTTGGCGGCTGAGTTGCTGTTGTTCCCCAAACTTTTCAATTTTTCTTATAATGGACCCGATCATGAGCAATGCGCCAGAAAATATGGTACACAAAAACATCTTTAGTAAATACGGTGTGCAGGTAAGTGATCGCAATGCAAATGAGCTACACTCTTAGAAATAAAAGTGCTAAGTAGAACCATATAAGGTTCTTCGGCTCATCCTCATAGGAGAACCCTTTTTGGCTCCAGGTAGAACCTTTTTATAAAGGTTCCACCTGGAACCCTTTCGGAGGGTTCTACCTAGAACTGTGTGTGTAAGGTTCCACCCAGAACCCCCCATGAGAGGTTCTACAAAGAACCCACGCAGGGAGTTACACTAAGAACCCTTTCATGTTTCAAGGGTTTCATCTAGAACCCACACAGGGAGTTCCACTAAGAACCCTTTCGTATTTCAAGGGTTTCATCTAGAACCCACACAGGGAGTTCCACTAAGAACCCTTTTGTATTTCAAGACTTTCAACTAGAACCCACGCAGGGAGTTCCACTAAGAACCCTTTTGTATTTCAAGGGTTTTATTTAGAACCCACACAGGGAGTTCCACTAAGAACCCTTTCGTTTGTCAAGGGTTTCATCTAGAACCCATGCAGGGAGTTCCACTAAGAACCCTTTCAGGTTTCAAGGGTTTCATCTAGAACCCACACAGGGAGTTCCACAAAGAACTCTTTCATGTTTCAAGGGTTTCATCTAGACCTGACACAGGGGGTTCTAAAAACATCCCTTTTCAAAGGTTTTCACCGATAACCGTCTTGTCTTCTGAGGGTTCTATAAAGAACCATATTGTATTCTACAGATCAGTTATATTGTGGTCATTTATCATGTTGACATTGAACAAACATTCAAAACATTTTAATGAGAAAAACATTTATTTAGAGATAGGCACCATTATTGGCAAATGTTATCAGGAAGTATGTCCCTGGTGACACAGGATCTTACCCATGCTTTCAACAATCCCTGAAGAACTCTTTCTTCCAAAAACGGTTCTCTGGATCAAAATAGTTCTTACTGGAACCCTTAGTGTTAGTGAGAACCCTTTTAAAACCAATTATTCAGAAAAGGGGTTTTAAAGGGTTCTCTGGATCAAAATGGTTCTTACTGGAACCATTAGCGTTACCAAGAACCCTTGAAAAACCCTTTCTTCGGGAAAGGGTTTTTCAGAAGCAAATGGTTCCAGTTAGAAACTCAGCCCTTGTAGAAGAACCCTTTTAGAACCCTTATTTCTAAGAGTGTATATTGCCAGAGGTGTGGACTCGAGTCACATGACTTGGACTCGAGTCAGACTCGAGTCATGAATTTGATGACTTTAGACTCGACTTGACAAAATGTAAAAAGACTTGCAACTGGACTTAGACTTTAACATCAATGACTTGTGACTTCACTTGGACTTGAGCCTTTTGAATTGACATGACTTGACATGACTTGCTACTTTCCCCAAAACCCAAAGATGAAAAAGTTATTCGGGAGCGCTCCGTATTTTTCATTGTGTACTTGTCTATCAGCGTTGCGTGTGTCAGCTGGTGTGCTCTCAGTACAACAGCCAATCAAATTACATCTACTTTGTTTTCATCACACAGCATTCATCCAATCAAATTGCAGGACAACCAACGAAGAAGACATGTCCAAACTACACGCCAGTGAACAAAAAATGATACCTAAAATATTTTCGTTTGGGTATAAAAATTACGAGGTGGTCAACACAAAACGGTTTGCAGTATGCAACACATGCGGTTCGAAAATGACTGATGGAGAGGCAACAACTTCCAACTTCGTCCGGCATTTGAAGTTGGACAAAGAACGGTAAGTTTTGAATGTAAGATAACGTTTATTGGCTAAGTAACGTGACTTTTATTTGCTGTGTAGTTAAATCAGTGAGGCTGTAAACTCACTGCTAACGTTATAACGTTATTGCAAACACGGGAATCTGTTGCAGTTCACTACCTTATTCATACTTTTTGTTCAGTGATTTTTTAAGCAGGGTTACGTTAGTCAATATATCACACGTAACGTTAGACGGCGGTCAGCAGCACCGCGTATTTTAGCCACCTAAAAAAAGACAAAAATAGTCAAATAAAGGTCAGTTAAAATGTATACTATATTATGAATATGTGTACCGTTTTAGCTAGCTTTCTGACATACTGTTGGTTGTTTACCTCAGTGGTCCCCAACCACCGGGCCGCGGCCCGGTACTGGTCCATGGATCGATTGGTATCGGGCCGCACAAGAATTTTTTCTTTTTTTTCTTCTTTTTTTAATTAAATCAACATAAAAAACACAAGATACACTTACAAGTAGTGCACCAACCCAAAACAACTCTCTCCCCCCTTTTGTTCTGGGCATTGAACATGAAGACTCTTCCTTCACTGTTCCGAGTGGCCATGAGAGTCTTGGCAGTGCCTGCCTCCAGTGCTCCAGTGGAGCGAGTTTTCAGCCATGGTGGCATCATACTACGCCCCCATCGTGCACAAATGACTGACAGACTCTTGGCTAATTTGGTCTTTTGCAAATGCAATGCAGCATAGGGCCCTGACATATAAAAAGTACAACTTTTTTGTTATGTTCACGTATATGTCATGTTTTTTCAATGTTAACACTTTTGTACAAATAAGTACATTTGCACTTTATTTTTCAATGTGTTTGTTCTGTAAAGGAATGAGTTAATGTTTAAAATGACTGGTTAATAGTGCTATTATAAAGTGCAATGTCAGCACAATTTTCTTTCCTGCAATTTAAAATGCACTTGTTTTAATAAATAAATACAGCGTTTGAAAAGCATACAACAATCTGTGTTAATATATTAGTCTGTGGTTAAAAGGACTTGAAAGGACTCGAAACTCAAAATGCAGGACTTAGGACTTGACTTGAGACTTTCCAGTCTTGACTTTGGACTTGACTCGGGGCTTGCCTGTCTTGACTCGGGACTTGACTCGGACTTGAGGGCAAAGACTTGAGACTTACTTGTGACTTGCAAAACAATGACTTGGTCCCACCTCTGTATAATATTGCCAATAAAAAAAGGTTTACTACAATATATTCACCCCAAAAAATTATACATTTTGATGATGTGTTTGTGTAAAAGCCCCAAAAAAATTAATTTACAACATGAGAAAAAGCTCAATTTGAGCAAAAATGCCACTGTTTGAGGAAAAATATTGCAAAGAGTGTTAACAACAACAACAACCTGACAGATGGTTATTTCTTATCCTATTAATAAGAGTGTGTGTGTGTGTGTGTGTGTGTGTGTGTGTTAAACACAACATGCCAGTAATAAACGCTGCATAAAATCCAGGCGGCGTCATGACGGTAATCAGGACAAGTGTAGCCTGTCGAGGTGTCATGATGGTTGTATCCGTGCAACACTTTCAACGTTTGGTGGCTGACAGTTAACATAATGAACAAAAATGGCAGATATAAATAGAACGCCGCCGTGACGGAGGGAACGAACGACAACGCGAGTAAATATGCAAGAACTGTGTTGGACTGATAGCGGGGGAAAGAGCCAAAGAAAAAAGTTTAGGGAGTAAAAAAAAAAAAAAGATGACAAAAATGAAAAGATGTCATGGAATCATCGACCTGTATCGCAGTTAGACTGGCAAACTGGTAATTAGGTACACAAAATCATAATGTGGCTCTCTAGCGCCGCCCTAGTGGCTCTCTGGACCTCTTTCAGAGATGTGCAAAAATGGTAAAAATTGAACAAAATATATATTTTTTGTTTAAATATATTTTCTGTAAGAGAACAAACCTTCCTAATTGTTATAAATCAATTAGGAATCAGTTGTCATTTCTGTATTATTTTTTATTTTTCGCTAACTGCTTATTTACTATTACTTTTACCAATTTGAATCAATTGGCATGTGCCAGTGTCTGCAAAATAAGAGTCATTTGGGGAGAATATGTGCATTCCTTTTAACAAGGGAACTAAATGCACCTTCAACTCGTCCCCTTT
Organism: Nerophis lumbriciformis; assembly: GCF_033978685.3. Lineage (NCBI taxonomy): Eukaryota > Metazoa > Chordata > Actinopteri > Syngnathiformes > Syngnathidae > Nerophis > Nerophis lumbriciformis. The sequence continues at coordinate 42,099,642 of NC_084567.2, forward strand.
AAATTCCTAACCAACCGCAGAAGTGTTCTTTAATAGAACTTTAAAAAAACGGGGAAATGTGATTTAAAGTTATGTTCCAAGACTGGAAATCTAATCAAAAACTGCCACATTATGTCAGACAGAGCTGGAAAATAATTTGTAGCTAAAATTAAAAATGCTACCAGATGTGTCTGGAACCACAATTTAATTGAACTTGTAATCAGCCTAATAGGCACACTGTAATGGATTTGTCACTATTAAAAATAGGCCTGTTTACCTAAAAAAAGGGAAATGACACTCAAATGGATACCAAGGTGCTGAATATCTAAATGGGTATGTGTTGCTTATAGGCTTGTACGGTATACCGGTATTAGTATAGTACCGCGACATTGCTGGTTTTACGATGAGAGGAGCAGGTTCGGCAGCGCACACGCACAGAGTACTTGCAAGCAGACTCAGTATGCGCTTCAGCATCCACTGACCCCCTCTCTGTCAGTTTACGTGTGTTCAACACAACATGCCAGTAATAAACGCTGCATAAAATCCAGCCGGCGTCATGACGGTAATCAGGACAAGTGTAGCCTGTCGAGGTGTCATGATGGTTGTATCCGTGCAACACTTTCAACATTTGGTGGCTGACAGTTAACATAATGAACAAAAATGGCAGATATAAATAGAACGCCGCCGTGACGGAGGGAACGAACGACAACGCGAGTAAATATGCAAGAACTGTGTCGGACTGATAGCGGGGGGAAAGAGCCAAAGAAAAAAAGTTTAGGGAGTAAAAAAAAAAAAGACGACAAAAATGAAAAGATGTCATCAACCTGTATCACAGTTAGACTGGCAAACTGGTAATTAGGTACACAAATCATAATGTGGCTCTTTAGCGCCGCCCTAGTGGCTCTCTGGACCTCTTTCAGAGATGTGCAAAAATGGTAAAAATTGAACAAAATATGTATTTTTTGTTTAAATATATTTTCTGTAGGAGAACAAACCTTCCTAATTGTTATACAGGTAAAAGCCAGTAAATTAGAATATTTTGAAAAACTTGATTTATTCCAGTAATTGCATTCAAAAGGTGTAACTTGTACATTATATTTATTCATTGCACACAGACTGATGCATTCAAATGTTTATTTCATTTAATTTTGATGATTTGAAGTGGCAACAAATGAAAATCCAAAATTCCGTGTGTCACAAAATTGGAATATTACTTAAGGCTAATACAAAAAAGGGATTTTTAGAAATGTCGGCCAACTGAAAAGTATGAAAATGAAAAATATGAGCATGTACAATACTCAATACTTGGTTGGAGCTCCTTTTGCCTCAATTACTGCGTTAATGCGGCGTGGCATGGAGTCGATGAGTTTCTGGCACTGCTCAGGTGTTATGAGAGCCCAGGTTGCTCTGATAGTGGCCTTCAACTCTTCTGCGTTTTTGGGTCTGGCATTCTGCTTCTTCCTTTTCACAATACCCCACAGATTTTCTATGGGGCTAAGGTCAGGGGAGTTGGCGGGCCAATTTAGAACAGAAATACCATGGTCCGTAAACCAGGCACGGGTAGATTTTGCGCTGTGTGCAGGCGCCAAGTCCTGTTGGAACTTGAAATCTCCATCTCCATAGAGCAGGTCAGCAGCAGGAAGCATGAAGTGCTCTAAAACTTGCTGGTAGACGGCTGCGTTGACCCTGGATCTCAGGAAACAGAGTGGACCGACACCAGCAGATGACATGGCACCCCAAACCATCACTGATGGTGGAAACTTTACACTAGACTTCAGGCAACGTGGATCATGTGCCTCTCCTGTCTTCCTCCAGACTCTGGGACCTCGATTTCCAAAGGAAATGCAAAATTTGCATGGTTGGGTGATGGTTTGGGGTGCCATGTCATCTGTTGGTGTCGGTCCACTCTGTTTCCTGAGATCCAGGGTCAACGCAGCCGTCTACCAGCAAGTTTTAGAGCACTTCATGCTTCCTGCTGCTGACCTGCTCTATGGAGATGGAGATTTCAAGTTCCAACAGGACTTGGCGCCTGCACACAGCGCAAAATCTACCCGTGCCTGGTTTACGGACCATGGTATTTCTCTTCTAAATTGGCCCGCCAACTCCCCTGACCTTAGCCCCATAGAAAATCTGTGGGGTATTGTGAAAAGGAAGATGCAGAATGCCAGACCCAAAAACGCAGAAGAGTTGAAGGCCACTATCAGAGCAACCTGGGCTCTCATAACACCTGAGCAGTGCCAGAAACTCATCGACTCCATGCCACGCCGCATTAACGCAGTAATTGAGGCAAAAGGAGCTCCAACCAAGTATTGAGTATTGTACATGCTCATATTTTTCATTTTCATACTTTTCAGTTGGCCAACATTTCTAAAAATCCCTTTTTTGTATTAGCCTTAAGTAATATTCTAATTTTGTGACACACGGAATTTTGGATTTTCATTTGTTGCCACTTCAAATCATCAAAATTAAATGAAATAAACATTTGAATGCATCAGTCTGTGTGCAATGAATAAATATAATGTACAAGTTACACCTTTTGAATGCAATTACTGAAATAAATCTAGTTTTTCAAAATATTCTAATTTACTGGCTTTTACCTGTAAATCCCTTTGTTTATATTCAACATGCTTCACTCATGAGAGGATTTGGCAAGCGCCGTTTTGTCCTACTAATTTCAGCCATCCTTGAACTCATCGTGGCTTGTTTACATGTACGACTTTCTCCGACGCTGCCACAGAAAGACGTGTTTTATGCCACTCCTTATTTGTCTCCTTTTGTCCACCAAACTTTTTATGCTGTGCGTGAATTGCACAAAGTTGAGCTTTGTTGATGTTATTGACTTGTTGGAGTGTTAATCAGGCATATTTGGTCAGTGCATGCTAACATGCTATTTAGGCTAGCTGCTTGTACATATTGCATCATTATGCCTCGTTTGTTGCTATATTTGAGCTCATTTAATTTCCTTTACTCATGTCCTCTGTGTGTTTAATTTATATGTGCAGTTCTCATGACACATTATCTGTATGTAATATTGGCTGCTTTTCTGATAGTTGTTAGTTCGCCATGTTGTTCCAGACCACAGCAAACGTTACCCAGCTTGCAAAGATTATAATGAATCCATTAGAAGAAGACAGCCTGACGTTTCCTTACACTTGGACACACACATCTGTACCTTTGGCCATTAAAAGACAATAATTTCCAGGAGTTATCTCACCATCTGAGTATCCTCCATGTTACTAATGATTTCCAATGTTGCAAAAATGTGTAGAATAAAAATTTCAATACAACATTTCTGCATCAGCATTTTGATAGTAGGCTAATATAGCTAATATAGACACTTACATCATGTGTTGCCTTCATTATAACACTTATATAAGAATTTTAAAGTCATTTTGATAGCAGGCTAAAATAACTAATATAGACACTTATATCATGTGTTTCCTTCATTATGTATAAAACACTTTTAAAGTCATTTTGATAATAGGCTAGAATAACTAATATAGACACTTACATCATGTGTTGTCTTGTTTATAACACTCATATAAGACTTTTAAAGTCATTTTGATAGTAGGCTAATACAGTTAATATAGACACTTGCATCATGTGTTGTCTTCATTATGTATAAAATACTTTTAAAGTCATTTTGATAGTAGACTAATACGGCTAATAATAGACACTTGCATCATGTGTTGTATTCATTATAACACTTATATAAGACTTTGAAAGTCATTTTGATAGTAGGCTATTATAGCTAATATAGACACTTACATCATCTGTTGCCTTCATTATAAGACTTATATAAGGTTTTTAAAGTCATTTTGATAGTAGGCTAGTGTAGCTAATATTGACACTTGCATCGTGTGTTGCCTTCATTATAACACTTATATAAGACTTTTAAAGTCATTTTTATAGTAGGCTAAAATAACTAATATAGACACTTATATCATGTGTTTCCTTCATTGTGTATAAAACACTTTTAAAGTCATTTTGATAATAGGCTAGAATAACTATTATAGACACTTACATCATGTGTTGTCTTGTTTATAACACTCATATAAGACTTTTAAAGTCATTTTGATAGTAGGCTAATACAGCTAATATAGACACTTGCATCATGTGTTGTCTTCATTATGTATAAAATACTTTTAAAGTCATTTTGATAGTAGACTAATACGGCTAATAATAGACACTTGCATCATGTGTTGTCTTCATTATAACACTTATATAAGACTTTTAAAGTCATTTTGATAGTAGGCTATTATAGCTAATATAGAGACTTACATCATCTGTTGCCTTCATTATACGACTTATATAAGGCTTTTAAAGTCATTTTGATAGTAGGCTAATGTAGCTAATATTGACTCTTGCATCGTGTGTTGCCTTCATTATAACACTTGTATAAGGCTTTTAAAGTCATTTTGATTGTAGGCTAAAACAACTAGTATAGACACTTACATCATGTGTTGTCTTCATTATGTATAAAACACTTTAAAAATTAATTTTGATGGTAGGCTAATACAGCTAATATAGACACTTGCGTCATGTGTTGTCTTCATTCTAACACTTATACAAGACTTTTAAAGTAATTTTAATAGTAGGCTAAAATAACTAATATATAGACACTTACATCATGTGTTGCCTTCATTATAACACATATATAAGACTTTTAAAGTCATTTTGATAGTAGGCTAATATAGCTAATATAGACACTTACAACATGTGTTGTCTTCATTATAACACTTATATAAGACTTTTAAAGTCATTTTGATGGTAGGCTAATATAAACACTTACATCATGTGTTACCTTCATTATAACACTTATATACAACTTTTAAAGTCATTTTGATAGTAGGTTACTATAACTAATATAAAAACATCATGTGTTGTCTTCATTATAACACTTATATAAGACTTTTAAAGTCATTTTGATAGTAGGCTAATATAGCTAATATAGACACTTACATCATGTGTTGTCTTTATTATAACACTTATATAAGACTTTTAAAGTCATTTTGATAGTAGGCTAATATAGCTAATATAGACACTTACATCATGTGTTGTCTTTATCATAACATTTATATAAGACTTTTAAAGTCATTTTGATAGTAGGCTAATAAAACCAATATAGACACTTACATCATGTGTTGCCTTCATTATAACACTTATATAAAACTTTTAAAGTCATTTTGATAGTAGGCTACTATAACTAATACAAACACATCATGTGTTGTCTTCATTATAACACTTATGTAAGACTTTTAAAGTCATTTTGATAGTAGGCTAATATAGCTCATATTGACACTTACATCATGTGTTGCCTTCATTATAACACTTAAATACGGCTTTTAAAGTCATTTTGATAGTAGGCTAAAATACACTTCCATCATGTGTTGTCTTCATTATGCATAAAACACTTTTAAAGTACTTTTGATAGTAGGCTAATACAGCTAATATAGACACTTACTTCATGTGTTGTCTTCATTATAACACTTATATAAGGCTTTTAAAGTAATTTCGATAGTAGGCTAACGTAAATAATATAGACACTTGGGGCGGTATAGCTCAGTTGGTAGAGCGGCTGTGCCATTAACTTGAGGGTTGCAGGTTCGATCCCACCTTTTCCCCATCCTAGTCACTGCCGTTGTGTCCTTGGGCAAGACACTTTACCCACCCGCTCCCAGTACCACCCACACTGGTTTTAATGTGTCTTAGATATTGGGTTTCACTATGTAAAGCGCTTTGAGTCACTTGAGAAAATTCACTTCACAATTGTATCATGTGTCGCATTCATTAAACCACTTTTATAACATTTTAAATTTTTTTTGCAGCGCCAGACAGAATTAGTTTTTCTATTTTTGGTCCAATATGGTCTTCTGACCTATGCGTTACACAATAAACATCCTGCTTTGTGCCTCACAAATGTCCTTGTGATGCACACAGACACACACAGATGATAGCGTACACCTCACTCACTCACTCACTTACACGTCATTCACCCTCGTGACACGGTGAACCACCGCGTGAAACCATCACCCGCTCAGTGTCGTGGCATCATTGTGTAATTCATCATAGTCAGGAAGATTACGCCAACTGTCACACGCCCGTACAGACTCATTCATCACATATTTGCATGGAGATGTTGCATCGGTTGGATGGTTTCCCGGCTGACAGGTGCACATAATCAAAATAACCTACACCTGGGGCCGGGCCTTGCCATTTAGCTGATTGTGGCATGCGCGTACTTTTTAATAATTCCATTACGAGGATTTATTTGCATTAAAGTGAGATTGTTGACCCGAGTCATCGCTGGAATAGAAATGATAACAAACAGTAACACCTGCCTCGGTTCAGATGATGAATTATGCTGTTTCAAAACCTGACATTTCTGGCAGCGTTCTGAAGTGGTTTGACTATAATTATTGCTAAACAGACATCAGCTCCAGCTTTTGTCCGTCTAATCATTTTCGTGGTCATTGTGGTGCTTTTTGCTTGAATTTGATCTAATGCGGTGCATATATATATATATATATATATATATATATATATATATTTATAAATTAAAAAAAAAATTGACTTTCAGTGAATTCTAGGTATATAGTATACAGGTAAAAGCCAGTAAATTAGAATATTTTGAAAAACTTGATTTATTTCAGTAATTGCATTCAAAAGGTGTAACTTGTACATTATATTTATTCATTGCACACAGACTGATGCATTCAAATGTTTATTTCATTTAATTTTGATGATTTGAAGTGGCAACAAATGAAAAATCCAAAATTCCGTGTGTCACAAAATTAGAATATTACTTAAGGCTAATACAAAAAAGGGATTTTTTTTAGAAATGTTGGCCAACTGAAAAGTATGAAAATGAAAAATATGAGCATGTACAATACTCAATACTTGGTTGGAGCTCCTTTTGCCTCAATTACTGCGTTAATGCGGCGTGGCATGGAGTCGATGAGTTTCTGGCACTGCTCAGGTGTTATGAGAGCCCAGGTTGCTCTGATAGTGGCCTTCAACTCTTCTGCGTTTTTGGGTTCTGGCATTCTGCATCTTCCTTTTCACAATACCCCACAGATTTTCTATGGGGCTAAGGTCAGGGGAGTTGGCGGGCCAATTTAGAACAGAAATACCATGGTCCGTAAACCAGGCACGGGTAGATTTTGCGCTGTGTGCAGGCGCCAAGTCCTGTTGGAACTTGAAATCTCCATCTCCATAGAGCAGGTCAGCAGCAGGAAGCATGAAGTGCTCTAAAACTTGCTGGTAGACGGCTGCGTTGACCCTGGATCTCAGGAAACAGAGTGGACCGACACCAGCAGATGACATGGCACCCCAAACCATCACTGATGGTGGAAACTTTACACTAGACTTCAGGCAACGTGGATCCTGTGCCTCTTCTGTCTTCCTCCAGACTCTGGGACCTCGATTTCCAAAGGAAATGCACAATTTGCATGGTTGGGTGATGGTTTGGGGTGCCATGTCATCTGCTGGTGTCGGTCCACTCTGTTTCCTGAGATCCAGGGTCAACGCAGCCGTCTACCAGCAAGTTTTAGAGCACTTCATGCTTCCTGCTGCTGACCTGCTCTATGGAGATGGAGATTTCAAGTTCCAACAGGACTTGGCGCCTGCACACAGCGCAAAATCTACCCGTGCCTGGTTTACGAACCATGGTATTTCTGTTCTAAATTGGCCCGCCAACTCCCCTGACCTTAGCCCCATAGAAAATCTGTGGGGTATTGTGAAAAGGAAGATGCAGAATGCCAGACCCAAAAACGCAGAAGAGTTGAAGGCCACTATCAGAGCAACCTGGGCTCTCATAACACCTGAGCAGTGCCAGAAACTCATCGACTCCATGCCACGCCGCATTAACGCAGTAATTGAGGCAAAAGGAGCTCCAACCAAGTATTGAGTATTGTACATGCTCATATTTTTCATTTTCATACTTTTCAGTTGGCCAACATTTCTAAAAATCCCTTTTTTGTATTAGCCTTAAGTAATATTCTAATTCTGTGACACACGGAATTTTGGATTTTCATTTGTTGCCACTTCAAATCATCAAAATTAAATGAAATAAACATTTGAATGCATCAGTCTGTGTGCAATGAATAAATATAATGTACAAGTTACACCTTTTGAATGCAATTACTGAAATAAATCAAGTTTTTCAAAATATTCTAATTTACTGGCTTTTACCTGTATATACGGAAAATACGGTAACAGTTTCTCGTTACTAATAATCCACAAGTATGCAACGTGTGTCCTCGTACTGTAATCAGTGTGAATACTTCAGTCTGGATCCAGCAGATGTCCCCACTGGGATGATTCAAGACTTAAAGTCTATTTGAGAGACGAATAATTGTCTGGGTACTTACTGCCGATGCGGAGGTTGATGGTGTCCCGTCTCTCGCCGTTCGGGTCCTGGAAGCAGCTGTAGAGTCCATTGTGGCCCAGGTCCACTTGGGTCAGTATCAGTCTGGGGCCCTCCAGGCGGTGCTGGGCTTTCACGTCCGTCCCGTTGACCTTCCATGACACCGAGGCGTCGTTGGCCAGAGAGCCGCACTGCATGGTGACGTCACTGCCCATTCTCTCATATTGGTTCCTGGCAGCTGTTAGTACAAAGAAGCACAGCTTGAGAATATTGAGGTGAGCTTTCTTGTACAGAACCCAAAAAGCAGTGAAGTTGCATACTCGCAAACCATCCCGGATTTTCCCAGGAGACTCCCGAAATTCAGCGCCTCTCCCGAAAACGTCCCGGGACAAATTTTCTCCCGAAAATCTCCCGAAATTCAGGCGGAGCTGGAAGCCACGCCCCCCTCCAGCTCCATGCGGACCTGAGTGACGTGTTGACAGCCTGTTCTCACGTCCGCTTTCCCACAATATAAACAGCTAATGATCGAGGGCGAGTTCTTGGTTTCTTATGTGGGTTTATTGTTAGGCAGTTTCATTAACGTCCTCCCAGCGCGGTAACAACACACAACAACAGCAGTCACGTTTTCGTCTACCGTAAAGCAGTTCGTCTGCCGTAAACAGCAATGTTGTGACACTTTTAAACAGGACAATACTGCCATCTACTGTACATGCATATGTGACCCACCCATAATGTGTCACATTTTTGTGTTGATTTATTTATTTTATTTTGTGGTTTGAATTCGTTTTTGGAGCTGTCATTACACATTTATCAGTATTCACATTGGTCAGTAGGGGGCAGTAGGGCGTTTCTTCCCAATCGAATGCTATCACCTGCAGACCGGAAGTGTCTTGTCATTCTGATGAGCGCGACCAGTCTGTGAACAATTGAAACGTCCTGTGTGCTTTTTTTCCTCCTGTATAACAGGTTAGTTTTGGTGAATCAACTCACTGAATAATATCCATGTGATCTTTATAAGTTTAAGTACACATTCTGATGGTGGAGCCTAACTCCAAAGCGTTTGTGAGTTGTAGTTTGTATTTGTGAATGAATCCAGTGCACAGCTGCAGTAATCAATACAAAAAAGGCGACGTGAGTGCGCAATGTTTATATAGGAACTTCTGATCCTAATTCAGACTCCCAAATTAGAGCTCCCGTTTTCTTATTGATTTTATAATGTATATTTGTATAATGTGTGTGTTCTGAAATAGTGACAGAGAAGAGAACAAGGATGGACAATTCAACCCTTAACTCAACAATGAGTAGATGAGTGTTATGTGTGTGTATATGTGTAAATAAATGAACACTGAAATTCAAGTATTTATTTTATTTATTTATATATATATATATATATATATATATATATATATATATATATATATATATATATATATATATATATATATATATATATATATGGGAGTTTCCTCCTCTCCCAGCTCGCTAGCCTCAATCTGAACCTTGGTATTTACCGTGATGACGGACTGGCAGTGTGTCGCGCCTCGCCAAGGAGCAGCGAGAATACCAAGAAGCGCATATGCCAAATTTTCAAAGAGAACGGCCTACGGATCACGATTGAAGCCAACAAGCAAACCGTCAACTTCCTTGACGTCACTTTCAACCTGAGAAATAACAGCTACCAACCATTCACGAAACCCAACACAACACTCCAATACGTGCACCATGACAGCAACCACCCACCCACCACCACGAAAAGAATACCTACCGGAATCAATAAAAGGCTATCGATGCTGTCATCTAGCAAAGCTGAATTTGACCAAGCAACCCCCCCGTACCAAAAAGCCCTTGATGAAAGCGGATACAATTTCACCCTCACCTATGAACCCACGCCAGGAAACCAGCCAAAAAAGAACAGAAAAACGAAACGACATCATCTGGTACAACCCCCCATACAGCAAAAACGTCTCAACGAACATTGGACACAAATTCCTCAACCTGATTGACAAACACTTTCCCAAAGACAACAACCTAAGAAAAGTATTCAACAAGAACAACATCAAATTGAGCTACAGCTGCATGAACAATATACGACAAATCATCTCAAACCACAACAAAACAATTGCAAATGAGCCGTCGACCCCCAGTCAGAACGACTCCAAAACCAACAAAGCATGTAACTGTCGAAAGAAACCTGATTGCCCCCTCAACGGGGGATGCTTACAAACATCAGTTGTCTACCAATCTAAGGTAATACGCAAGGACATTAACACATCCGACACATATGTAGGATTAACCGAGGGTGAATTCAAAACCAGATGGAACAACCACAAGGCTTCTTTCAGGAACAAAAACCTGCGAAATACCACAGAACTCAGCAAACACATTTGGGACCTCAAAGACAATAATGTTGAATATTCAATAACATGGCAAATTCTTGCATCCAGCACACCTTACAATAGTGGTAATAAAAGATGCAACCTATGCTTGAAAGAGAAACTGTTTATTATTTACCGTCCAGACCTGTCATCCCTCAACAAGCGCAGCGAAATTGTAACAACATGCCGCCACAGACGGAAACACCTCCTAGGTAACACATGAACCAATCACCACGCCCCTAGGCCAGCCTGTACCCACCCACTCTGTGCCCTATATAAACCATGGTATGCGAATGCTCCCATTAAAATCTCCTGACGATTGAGGGTACCCCCCCTCATGAAACAGGCCTGTAGAGATGAAGTAGTCTTGTGATTTTTTTTCCCCACACATACATATATATATATATATATATATGTAATAAAAAAAATATATATATAGCTAGAATTCACTGAAAGTCAAGTATTTCTTATATATATATATATATATATATCTTAACCACGCCCCCCACCCCCCACCTCCCGAAATCGGAGGTCTCAAGGTTGGCAAGTATGTGAAGTTGTCACATTGTGTAAATGGTAAATAAAAAGAGAATACAACAAATCCTTTTCAACTTATATGCAATTGAATAGACTGCAAAGTTTTTAATGGTCCTTTATGGAATGACACAGGAGTTATATTGGACTTGTTTTGTATATTCAGTTCTACTTCCAGGAGAACTGGTTTCAAGTTTGTTAAAAAAATTAAATAAATGTGATGAAGTATCAACATGCTGTGGGTTTTAGTGATATTGCGGGATTAAGAGCGACATGACGTGAACCTAATGGGATTTCAAGTCACTACCATGCACTTTGGTGGCCCCTCTCCCGGGGGCCCCGGACGGGACCACACAAAGTGAAGATGTCAGATTAACATGTGAATACGGCGGATCAACAGCTCGACAAAACGCGACAATGAAATATTGATCGCCGTCTTTTGAGAAGTTTCTCGGAAAAGAGGAAGAAAAAAGGGATCAAATGCTTGTCAAGATTTCGTTCTCATGTCTCAGAGTCAGTTTTTTTTGGGGGGGGGGGGGGGGGGGTGATTCTCACACGAGCGCAGAGGATACAGATGTTAATGTAAGCCACTCTTTCATGTTTATTTCAAGTCCCACAACACACACATTTATATTTCATGGCAGGGAAATCCTTGTCCGCATTAACATGAAATGATTCCTTGTCCTTTTCCTTTTCCGCTTCCCTTGTTAAGGTGGTATTATTAAATAGGTGTACATTTGTTTGGTTGTCAAATGTTAAGGTGGTATTATTAAATAGGTGTACAATTGTTTGGTTGTCAAATGTTAAGGTGGTATTATTAAATAGGTGTATAATTGTTTGGTTGTCAAATGTTAAGGCGGTATTATTAAATAGGTGTACAATTTTTTGGTTGTCAAATGTTAAGGTGGTATTATTAAATATGTGTATAATTGTTTGGTTGTCAAATGTTAAGGTGGTATTATTAAATAGGTGTATAATTGTTTGGTGGTCACGTGGTAATGGGGTATTATTAAATAGGTGTATAATTGTTTGGTTGTCACATGTTAAGGTGGTATTATTAAATAGGTGTATAATTGTTTGGTTGTCAAATGTTAAGGTGGTATTATTAAATAGGTGTATAATTGTTTGGTTGTCACATGTTAAGGTGGTATTATTAAATGGATGTATAATTGTTTGGTTGTCAAATTTTAAGGTGGTATTATTGAATATGTGTTTAATTGTTTGGTTGTCCAATGTTAAGGCGGTTTTATTAAATAGGTGTATAATTGTTTGGTTGTCACATGTTAAGGTGGTATTATTAAATAGGTTTATAATTGTTTGGTTGTCACATGTTAAGGTGGTATTATTAAATAGGTGTATACTTGTTTGGTTGTCAAATGTTAAGGTGGTATTATTAAATAGATGTATAATTGTTTGGTTGTCCAATGTTAAGGTGGTATTATTAAATAGGTGTATAATTGTTTGGTTGTCACATGTTAAGGTGGTATTATTAAATGGATGTATAATTGTTTGGTTGTCACATGTTAAGGTGGTATTAGTAAATAGGTGTATAATGTTTGTTGTCAAATGTTAAGGTGGTATTATTAAATAGGTGTATAATTGTTTTGTTGTCAAATGTTAAGGTGGTATTATTAAATAGATGTATAAATGTTTGGTTGTCAAAAGTTAAGGTGGTATTATTAAATAGGTGTATAATTGTTTGGTTGTCACATGTTTAGGTGATATTATTAAATAGGTGTACAATTGTTTGGTTGTCAAATGTTAAGGTGGTATTATTAAATAGGTTTATAATTGTTTGGTTGTCAATTGTTAAGGTGGTATTAATAAATAGATGTATAAGTGTTTGGTTGTCACATGTTAATGTGGTATTATTAAATAGATGTATAAATGTTTGGTTGTCACATGTTAAGGTGGTATTATTAAATAGGTGTACATTTGTTTGGTGGTCACATGTTAAGGTGGTATTATTAAATAGATGTATAATTGTTTGGTTGACACATGTTAAGGTGGTATTATTAAATAGGTGTCCAATTGTTTGGTTGTCAAATGTTAAGGTGGTATTATTAAATGGGTGTATAATTGTTTGGTTGTCAAATGTTAAGGTGGTATTATTAAATAGGTGTATAATTGTTTGGTTGTCAAATGTTAAGGTGGTATTATTAAATAGATGTATAATTGTTTGGTTGTCCAATGTTAAGGTGGTATTATTAAATAGGTGTATAATTGTTTGGTTGTCCAATGTTAAGGTGGTATTATTAAATAGGTGTATAATTGTTTGGTTGACACATGTTAAGGTGGTATTAATAAATAGATGTATAATTGTTTGGCAGTCACGTGTTAAGGTGGTATTATTAAATAGGTGTACAATTGTTTGGTTGTCAAATGTTAAGGTGGTATTATTAAATAGGTGTACAATTTTTTGGTTGTCACATGTTAAGGTGGTATTATTAAATAGGTGTGTAATTGTTTGGTTGACACATGTTAAGGTGGTATTATTAAATAGGTGTATAATTGTTTGGTTGTCACATGTTAAGGTGGTATTATTAAATAGGTGTATAATTGTTTGGTTGTTAAATGTTAAGGTGGTATTATTAAATAGGTGTATAATTGTTTGGTTGTCACATGTTAAGGTGGTAATATTAAATAGATGTATTATTGTTTCGTTGTCACATGTTAAGGTGGTATTATTAAAAAGGTCTATAATTGTTTGGTTGTCAAATGTTAAGGTGGTATTATTAAATAGGTGTTCAATTTTTTGGTTGTCACATGTTAAGGTGGTATTATTAAATAGGTGTATAATTGTTTGGTTGTCACATGTTAAGGTGGTAATATTAAATAGATGTATTATTGTTTCGTTGTCACATGTTAAGGTGGTATTATTAAAAAGGTCTATAATTGTTTGGTTGTCAAATGTTAAGGTGGTATTATTAAATAGATGTATAAATGTTTGGTTGTCACATGTTAAGGCGGTATTATTAAATAGGTGTATAATTGTCAAATGCTAAGGTGGTATTAAATAGGTGTACAATTGTTGGTTGTCAAATGTTAAGGTGGTATTATTAAATAGGTGTATAATTGTTTAGTTGTCACATGTTAAGGTGGTATTATTAAATAGGTGTACAATTGTTTGGTGGTCAAATGTTAAGGTGGCATTATTAAATAGGTGTATAATTGTTTGGTTGTCAAATGTTAAGGTGGTATTATTAAATAGGTGTACAATTGTTTGGTTGTCACATGTTAAGGTGGTATTATTAAATAAGTGTATAATTGTTTGGTGGTCACGTGTTAAGGTGGTATTATTAAATAGATGTATAATTGTATGTTGTCACATGTTAAGGTGGTATTATTAAATAGGTGTATAATTGTCAAATGCTAAGGTGGTATTAAATAGGTGTACAATTGTTGGTTGTCAAATGTTAAGGTGGTATTATTAAATATGTGTATAATTGTTTGGTTGTCACATGTTAAGGTGGTATTATTAAATATGTGTATAATTGTTTGGTTGTCACATGTTAAGGTGGTATTATTAAATGGATGTATAATTGTTTGGTTGTCAAATTTTAAGGTGGTATTATTAAATAGGTGTATAATTGTTTGGTTGTCCAATGTTAAGGTGGTATTATTAAATAGGTGTATAATTGTTTGGTTGTCACATATTAAGGTGGTATTATTAAATGGATGTATAATTGTTTGGTTGTCAAATTTTAAGGTGGTATTATTAAATAGGTGTATAATTGTTTGGTTGTCAAATGTTAAGGTGGTATTATTAAATAGGTGTATAATTGTTTGGTTGTCCAATGTTAAGGTGGTATTATTAAATAGGTGTATAATTGTTTGGTTGTCACATGTTAAGGTGGTATTATTAAATACGTGTATAATTGTTTGGTTGTCCAAAGTTAAGGTGGTATTATTAAATAGGTGTATAATTGTTTGGTTGTCAAATGTTAAGGTGGTATTATTAAATAGATGTATAATTGTTTGGTTGTCAAATGTTAAGGTGGTATTATTAAATACGTGTATAATTGTTTGGTTGTCCAAAGTTAAGGTGGTATTATTAAATAGGTGTATAATTGTTTGGTTGTCAAATGTTAAGGTGGCATTATTAAATAGGTGTACAGATGTTTGGTTGTCAAATGTTAAGGTGGCATTATTAAATAGGTGTACAATTGTTGGTTGTCAAATGTTAAGGTGGTATTATTAAATAGGTGTATAATTGTTTGATTGTCAAATGTTAAGGCGGTATTATTAAATAGGTGTATAATTGTTTGGTTGTCAAATGTTAAGGTGGTATATTAAATAGGTGTATCATTGTTTGGTTGTCAAATGTTAAAGTGGTATTATTAAATAGGTGTACAATTGTTGGTTGTCAAATGTTAAGGTGGTATTATTAAATAGGTGTACAATTGTTGGTTGTCAAATGTTAAGGTGGTATTATTAAATAGGTGTGTAAACTCCCGCTCTTTTCCCTTTTTTTTAAATTGTTCTCCAGCATCATCATCAGCTGCCTGCCATCTCTTCCAATTTGCCGTAGTCTCAGTGAAAATATTGCGTGCATGTGAAGATGAAGATGACTGGCAAGACATCCCAATTTGGTTTGATCTCTCCCACTCTGTCAAGTGTAAAAAGACTTTATTTACATAAAAACTTATTTGCATCTTGGAAAAAGCAGCCCGGCTTTGATGTCTGCCTTTGATGCCGACGCCTTGTTAATGTTGAAGGAACAGAGGAAGGCAAAACTTCTGTTATATATTATAGTCATGCAATTCATGGATGGATAGAAAACGCCATTTTCCAGGTGTGTCGGTCAATAAATGATTGATAATTAGCCATGTTTGTATTTATTTAATGCCTTGCCTTGGTAACTACGGTAACAGCATGTGACAACCAAACAATTATACACCTATTTAATAATACCACCTTAACATTTGACAACCAAACAATAATGCATCTATTTAATAATACCACCTTAACATTTGACAACCAAACAATTATACACCTATTTAATAATACCACCTTAACATTTGACAACCAAACAATTATACACCTATTTAATAATACCACCTTAACATTTGACAACCAAACAATTATACACCTATTTAATAATACCACCTTAACATTTGACAACCAAACAATTACACCTATTTAATAATACTACCTTAACATGTGACAACCAAACAATTATACACCTATTTAATAATACCACCTTAACATTTGACAACCAAACAATAATGCATCTATTTAATAATACCACCTTAACATTTGACAACCAAACAATTATACACCTATTTAATAATACCACCTTAACATTTGACAACCAAACAATTATACACCTATTTAATAATACCACCTTAACATTTGACAACCAAACAATTATACACCTATTTAATAATACCACCTTAACATTTGACAACCAAACAATTACACCTATTTAATAATACTACCTTAACATGTGACAACCAAACAATTATACACCTATTTAATAATACCACCTTAACATTTGGCCACCAAACAATTATACACCTATTTAATAATACCACCTTAAGATGTGACAACCAAACAATTATACACCTATTTAATAATACCACCTTAACATGTGACAACCAAACAATTGTACACTTATTAAATATTACCACCTTAACATGTGACAACCAAACAATTATACATCTATTTAGTAATACCACCTTTACATGTGACAACAAAACAATTATACACCTATTTTGTAAAACCACCTTAACATTTGACAACCAAACAATTATACATCTATTTAATAATACCGCCTTAACATGTGACACCCAAACAATTATACACCTATTTAATAATACCACCTTAACATTTGACAACCAAACAATAATGCATCTATTTAATAATACCACCTTAACATTTGACAACCAACAATTACACCTATTTAATAATACCACCTTAACATGTGACGACCAAACAATTTCCCACCTATTTAATAATACCACCTTAACATTTGACCACCAAACAATTATACACCTATTTAATAATACCACCTTAACATTTGACAACCAAACAATTATACACCTATTTAATAATACCACCTTAACATGTGACAACCAAACAATTATACACCTATTTAATAATACCACCTTAACATTTGACAACCAAACAATTATACACCTATTTAATAATACCACCTTAACATGTGACAACCAAACAATTATACACCTATTTAATAATACCGCCTTAACATTTGACAACCAAACAATTGTACACCTATTTAATGATGCTGCCTAAACAATTGATAATTATTCTCCTATTTAATAATACCACCTTAAAATTTGACAACCAAACAATTATACATCTATTTAGTAATACCACCTTAACATGTGACCACCAAACAATTATACACCTATTTAATAATACCACCTTAACATTAGACAACCAAAACAATTGTACACCTATTTAATAATACCACCTTAACATGTGACAACCAAACAATTATATATCTATTTAATAATACCACCTTAACATGTGACAACCAAGCAATTATACATCTATTTATTAATACCACCTTAACATGTGACAACCAAACAATTATACACCTATTTATTAATACCACCTTAACATTTGACAACCAAACAATTATACACCTATTTAATAATACCACCTTAACATGTGACAACCAAACAATTATACACCTATTTATTAATACCACCTTAACATGTGACACCCAAACAATTATACACCTATTTATTAATACCACTTTAACATGTGACAACAAAACAATTACACATCTATTTAATAATACCACCTTAACATTTGTCAACCAAACAATTGTACACCTATTTAATAATACCACCTTAACATGTGACAACCAAAATATTACACATCTACTTAATAATACCACCTTAATATTTGACAACCAAACAATTGTACACCTATTTAATAATACCACCTTAACATGTGACAACCAAACAGTTATACACATATTTAATAATATCCCCTTAACATGTGACAACCAAACAATTATACACCTATTTAATAATACCGCCTTAACATGTGAAAACCAAACAATTATACACATATTTAATAATACCGCCTTAACATTTGACAACCAAACAATTATACACCTATTTAATAATACCGCCTTAACATGTGACAACCAAACAATTATACATTTATTTATTAATACTGCCTTAACATTTGACAACCAAACAACTATACATCTATTTGATAATACCACCTTAACATGTGACCACCAAACAACTATGCATCTATTTAATAATACCAACTTAACATGTGACACCCAAACAATTATACACCTATTTATTAATACCACCTTAACATGTGACAGCAGAACAATTACACATTTATTTAATAATACCGCCTTAACATGTGACAACCAAACAATTACACACCTATTTAATAATACCGCCTTAACATGTGACAACCAAACATTTACACACCTATTTAATAATACCGCCTTAACATGTGACAACAAAACAATGATTTACCTTTTTAATAACACCACCTTAACATGTGATAACAAAACAATTATATACCTTTTTAATAACACCACCTTAACATGTGACTACCAAACAACTATGCATCTATTTAATAATACCCCCTTTATATTCGACAACCAAACAATTATACACCTGTTTAATATTACCACTTTAACGTGTGACAACCAAACAATTACACACCTATTAAATAATACCACCTTAATATGTGACACCCAAACAATTATACACCTATTTAGTAATACCACCTTAACATGTGACAACAAAACAATTATACACCTATTTTGTAAAACCACCTTAACATTTGACAACCAAACAATTATACATCTATTTAATAATACCGCCTTAACATGTGACACCCAAACAATTATACACCTATTTAATAATACCACCTTAACATGGGAAAACAAAACAATTACACATATATTTAATAATACCACCTTAACATGTGACACCCAAACAATTATACACCTATTTAATAATACCACCTTAACATTTGACAACCAAACAATAATGCATCTATTTAATAATACCACCTTAACATTTGACAACCAACAATTACACCTATTTAATAATACCACCTTAACATGTGACGACCAAACAATTTTCCACCTATTTAATAATACCACCTTAACATTTGACCACCAAACAATTATACACCTATTTAATAATACCACCTTAACATTTGACAACCAAACAATTATACACCTATTTAATAATACCACCTTAACATGTGACAACCAAACAAATATACACCTATTTAATAATACCACCTTAACATGTGACAACCAAACAATTATACACCTATTTAATAATACCGCCTTAACATTTGACAACCAAACAATTGTACACCTATTTAATGATGCTGCCTAAACAATTGATAATTATTCTCCTATTTAATAATACCACCTTAAAATTTGACAACCAAACAATTATACATCTATTTAGTAATACCACCTTAACATGTGACCACCAAACAATTATACACCTATTTAATAATACCACCTTAACATTAGACAACCAAAACAATTGTACACCTATTTAATAATACCACCTTAACATGTGACAACCAAACAATTATACATCTATTTAATAATACCACCTTAACATGTGACAACCAAGCAATTATACATCTATTTATTAATACCACCTTAACATTTGACAACCAAACAATTATACACCTATTTATTAATACCACCTTAACATTTGACAACCAAACAATTATACACCTATTTAATAATACCACCTTAACATGTGACAACCAAACAATTATACACCTATTTATTAATACCACCTTAACATGTGACACCCAAACAATTATACACCTATTTATTAATACCACTTTAACATGTGACAACAAAACAATTACACATCTATTTAATAATACCACCTTAACATTTGTCAACCAAACAATTGTACACCTATTTAATAATACCACCTTAACATGTGACAACCAAAATATTACACATCTACTTAATAATACCACCTTAATATTTGACAACCAAACAATTGTACACCTATTTAATAATACCACCTTAACATGTGACAACCAAACAGTTATACACATATTTAATAATATCCCCTTAACATGTGACAACCAAACAATTATACACCTATTTAATAATACCGCCTTAACATGTGAAAACCAAACAATTATACACATATTTAATAATACCGCCTTAACATTTGACAACCAAACAATTATACACCTATTTAATAATACCGCCTTAACATGTGACAACCAAACAATTATACATTTATTTATTAATACTGCCTTAACATTTGACAACCAAACAACTATACATCTATTTGATAATACCACCTTAACATGTGACCACCAAACAACTATGCATCTATTTAATAATACCAACTTAACATGTGACACCCAAACAATTATACACCTATTTATTAATACCACCTTAACATGTGACAGCAGAACAATTACACATATATTTAATAATACCGCCTTAACATGTGACAACCAAACAATTACACACCTATTTAATAATACCGCCTTAACATTTGACAACCAAACATTTACACACCTATTTAATAATACCGCCTTAACATGTGACAACAAAACAATGATTTACCTTTTTAATAACACCACCTTAACATGTGATAACAAAACAATTATATACCTTTTTAATAACACCACCTTAACATGTGACTACCAAACAACTATACATCTATTTAATAATACCCCCTTTATATTCGACAACCAAACAATTATACACCTGTTTAATATTACCACTTTAACGTGTGACAACCAAACAATTACACACCTATTAAATAATACCACCTTAATATGTGACACCCAAACAATTATACACCTATTTAATAATACCACCTTAACATGTGACACCCAAACAATTATACATCTATTTAATACTACCACCTTAACATGTGACACCCAAACAATTATACACCTATTTAATAATACCGCCTTAACATGTGACAACAAAACAATTACACATATATTTAATAATACCGCCTTAACATGTGACAACCAAACAATTACACACCTATTTAATAATACCACCTTAACATTTGACAACCAAACAATTGTACACCTATTTAATAATACCACCTTAACATTTGACAACCAAACAATTATACACTTATTTAATAATACCACCTTAACATTTGACAACCAAACAATAGTACACCTATTTAATAATACCACCTTAACATGTGACACCCAAAACAACTTTACACCTATTTAATAATACCGCCTTAACATTTGACAACCAAACACTATACATCCATCCATCCATCCATTTTCTACCGCTTGTCCCTTTTGGGGTCGCGGGGGTGCTGGAGCCTATCTCAGCTGCATTGGGGCAGAAGGCGGGGTACACCCTGGACAAGTCGCCACCTCATCGCAGGGCCAACACAGATAGACAGACAACATTCACACTCACATTCACAATTATACATCTATTTGATAATACCACCTTAACATGTGACAACCAAACAATTATTGACCTATCTAATAATACCACCTTAACATTTGACAACCAAACAATTGTACAAAGTGACTCGGTAAAGAATCTGGGTATTATCTTCGACCCAACTCTCTCGTTTGAGTCACACATTAAGAGTGTTACTAAAACGGCCTTCTTTCATCTGCGTAATATCGCTAAAATTTGTTCCATTTTGTCCACCAGTGACGCTGAGATCATTATTCATGCGTTTGTTACGTCTCGTCTCCATTACTGTAACCTATTATTTTCGGGTCTCTCTATGTCTAGCATTAAAAGACTACAATTGGTACAAAATGTGGCTGCTAGACTTTTGACAAGAACAAGAAAGTCTGATCATATTACGCCTATACTGTATGTACCTTTATATACCTATATACTGTATGTATATATATATATATATATATATATATATATATATATATATATATATATATATATATATATAGCCATTTGCTGTTATCTCTGTTTCTGGTCTTTTGTTTCTTGCGTCTGTAAGTTATTCTCATGGCCTTTTGGGTGCCTCCGTTCTTATCATGTTGTCACTCCGTCTTTCTCTTTGCTCACCTTCACCCTCTCACCTCTGTCATTGCGGACACACCACACCTCAGTGTTTCTCCCAAATGTTCCGTATTCATCACCTTTTTCACCGGGTACATAGTGCATGTGGTTAGAAAGTAGCAGATGCACTAACGAATGAAGTCACTCATGCATATGCCTCCCACATAATGTGCTCATGCCTCATCACCATATGGGCGAGCAGGCCTAATAATAACCATAATGACATTCAGCTCAAGTGCTATTGATCTCTTTGTAATAGGCAGGGCATTGTTAGTAGCATAAGAACAACGTTATGTGCTATCAAATGCGAATGGAAATCATGAATGTCCTTCCCAAAAGTTCAAAGTATTCCAAGGACGATTCCAGAGTGGACTGCAGAGATTGTCTTTGTAGAGTGATGTACTTCATGTTTAAAAAGGGTCGTGTGAATTAATGACAAGATGACGGTGGTTTGAGTTAGTTTGATGCAAATAGCAGAAGATATGAAGAGAAAATATCATTTCTATAGCCTTTTAGAGTTGTATCCTTTAAAAAAACATGGTTATGGTAGAGAACATAATTTAAATACCAGTACAAAGGTACCTACGTTTAGGTTAGTAAAGCGTTGACAAAGGTCTGACTAATTGTATAAAATGAAGCATTTTCCTATGGTAAATAATGTGAATAAAAACTTAATGACCAAAAAACATGTTTTAGACAATAATTAAAATGCTACATTCAAAATGTGCGACCCGCAGTTTGGAGTTCTGTTGGCCCGATACATCCATCCATCCATCCATCTTCTTCCGCTTATCCGAGGTCGGGTCGCGGGGGCAGCAGCCTGAGCAGGGAAGCCCAGACTTCCCTCTCCCCAGCCACTTCGTCCAGCTCTTCCTGTGGGACCCCGAGGCGTTCCCAGGCCAGCCGGGAGACATAGTCTTCCCAACGTGTCCTGGGTCTTCCCCGCGGCCTCCTACCGGTCGTACGTGCCCTAAACACCTCCCTAGGGAGGCGTTCGGGTGGCATCCTGACCAGATGCCCGAACCACCTCATCTGGCTCCTCTCCATGTGGAGGAGCAGCGGCTTTACTTTGAGCTCCCCCCGGATGGCAGAGCTTCTCACCCTATCTCTAAGGGAGAGCCCCGCCACCCGGCGGAGGAAACTCATTTCGGCCGCTTGTACCCGTGATCTTGTCCTTTCGGTCATAACCCAAAGCTCATGACCATAGGTGAGGATGGGAACGTAGATCGACCGGTAAATCGAGAGCTTTGCCTTCCGGCTCAGCTCCTTCTTCACCACAACGGATCGATACAGCGTCCGCATTACTGAAGACGCCGCACCGATCCGCCTGTCGATCTCACGATCCACTCTTCCCTCACTCGTGAACAAGACTCCGAGGTACTTGAACTCCTCCACTTGGGGCAAGATCTCCTCCCCAACCCGGAGATGGCACTCCACCCTTTTCCGGGCGAGAACCATGGACTCGGACTTGGAGGTGCTGATTCTCATCCCAGTCGCTTCACACTCGGCTGCGAACCGATCCAGTGAGAGCTGAAGATCCTGGCCAGATGAAGCCATCAGGACCACATCATCTGCAAAAAGCAGAGACCTAATCCTGCAGCCACCAAACCAGATCCCCTCAACGCCTTGACTGCGCCTAGAAATTCTGTCCATAAAAGTTATGAACAGAATCGGTGACAAAGGGCAGCCTTGGCGGAGTCCAACCCTCACTGGAAACGTGTCCGACTTACTGCCGGCAATACAGGCAGTAAGCCCGATACAGTTGTGGTCAAAAGCTGACATACACTTGTAAAGAACATCATGTCATGGCTATCTTGACTTTACAATCATTTCTACAACTCAACAGCTCAATTTTTGTTTCATCTGACCACAGAACTTTCCTCCAAAAGATTGTATCTTTGTCCATGTGATGTCAGATGAAACAAAAAGCTGTTTGGCCACAATACCCAGCAATATGTTTGGAGGAGAAAAGATGAGGCCTTTGATCCCAGGAACACCAGGCCTACCGTCAAGCATGGTGGTGGTAGTATTATGCTCTGGGCCTGTTTTGCTGCCAATGGAACTGGTGCTTTACAGAGAGTAAATGGGACAATGAAAAAGGAGGATCAACTGTATGTGTTCTGTTGGTTTACACTATGTTGATTCAGAAGGCTACGGCTAAATTCATAAAGCTCTGGCAACAAGCCACCGAGCCTGGATAGGCTACTGTCACAAGTTGTTGACGGTAGCCTAGTTATTGAAAGTTAGGTGGCTTGTTGCCAGAGCTTTATGAATTTAGCCGTAGCCTTCTGAATCAACATAGTGCAAACCAACAGAACACATACAGTCGATAAACAGTTGTGATAGCCTAGATAGGCTACTGTCAAAAACTTGTGACAGTAGCCTACCTAGGCTACTGTCATACTACTAACATACAGTCGATAGACAGTTGTGATAGTCTAGATAGGCTACTGTCAACAACTTGTGACAGTAGCCTAGTTATCGAAAGTTAAGTGGCTTGTTGCCAGAGCTTTATGAATTTAGCCATAGCCTTCTGAATCAATGTAGTGCAAACCAACAGAACACATACAGTCGACAAACAGTTGTGATAGCCTAGATAGGCTCCTGTCAACAACTTGTGACAGTAGCCTAGTTACTGAAAGTTAGGTGGCTTGTTGCCAGAGCTTTACGAATTTAGCCGTAGCCTTCTGAATCAACATAGTGCAAACCAACAGAACACATACAGTCGACAAACAGTTGTGATAGCCTAGATAGGCTCCTGTCAACAACTTGTGACAGTAGCCTAGTTATTGAAAGTTGGGTGGCTTCTTGCCAGAGCTTTATGAATTTAGCCGTAGCCTTCTGAATCAACATAGTGCAAACCAACAGAACACATACAGTCGATAAACAGTTGTGATAGTCTAGATAGGCTACTGTCAACAACTTGTGACAGTAGCCTAACTAGGCTACTGTCATACTACTAACATACAGTCGATAGACAGTTGTGATAGCTTAGATAGGCTCCTGTCAACAACTTGTGACAGTAGCCTAGTTATTGAAAGTTAGTTGGCTTGTTGCCAGAGCTTTATGAATTTAGCCGTAGCCTTCTGAATCAACATAGTGCAAACCAACAGAACACATACAGTCGATAGACAGTTGTGATAGCCTAGATAGGCTACTGTCAACAACTTGTGACAGTAGACTAGTTATCGAAAGTTAAGTGGCTTGTTGCCAGAGCTTTATGAATTTAGCCGTAGCTTTCTGAATCAACATAGTGCAAACCAACAGAACACATACAGTCGATAGACATGTTGTAATAGCCTAGATAGGCTACTGTCAACAACTTGTGACAGTAGCCTATCTAGCCTATCTCAGCTCCCACTTGAGGTGGGAGACGACCATCAGCTCCCTCATCAAGAAGGCCTAGCAGAGGATGTACTTCCTGCGGCAGCTGTCAACAACTTGTGACAGTAGCCTATCTAGGCTATCACAACTGTCTATCGACTGTATGTGTTCTGTTGGTTTACACTATGTTGATTCAGAAGGCTATGGCTAAATTCATAAAGCTCTTGCAACAAGCCACCTAGCCTGGATAGGCTACTGTCACAAGTTGTTGACAGTAGCCTATCTAGGCTATCACAACATGTCTATCGACTGTATGTGTTCTGTTGGTTGACACTATGTTTATTCAGAAGGCTACGGCTAAATTCATAAAGCTCTTGCAACAAGCCACCTAGCCTGGATAGGCTACTGTCACAAGTTGTTGACAGTAGCCTAGTTATTGAAAGTTGGGTGGCTTGTTGCCAGAGCTTTATGAATTTAGCCGTAGCCTTCTGAATCAACATAGCGAAAACCTACAGAACACATACAGTCAATAGACAGTTGTGATAGCCAAGATAGGCTACTGTCAACAACTTGTGACAGTAGCCTATCTAGGCTACTGCCATACTACTAACTTACAGTCGATAGACATGTTGTGATAGCCTAGATAGGCTACTGTCAACAACTTGTGACAGTAGCCTAGTTATCGAAAGTTAAGTGGCTTGTTGCCAGACCTTTATGAATTTAGCCGTAGCCTTCTGAATCAACATAGTGCAAACCAACAGAACACATACAGTCGATAGACAGTTGTGATAGCCTAGATAGGCTACTGTCAACAACTTGTGACAGTAGCCTATCTAGGCTACTGTCATACTACTAACATACAGTCGATAGACAGTTGTGATAGTCTAGATAGGCTACTGTCAATAAGTTGTGACAGTAGCCTAGTTACTGAAAGTTGGGTGGCTTGTTGCCAGAGCTTTATGAATTTAGCCGTAGCCTTCTGAATCAACATAGTGCAAACCAACAGAACACATACAGTCGATACAGTTGTGATAGTCTAGATAGGATACTGTCAACAACTTGTGACAGTAGCCTATTTAGGCTACTGTCATACTACTAACATACAGTCGATAGACAGTTGTAAAAGTCTAGATAGGCTACTGTCAACAACTTGTGACAGTAGCCTAGTTATCGAAAGTTAGGTGGCTTGTTGCCAGAGCTTTATGAATTTAGCCGTAGCCTTCTGAATCAACATAGTGCAAACCAACAGAACACATACAGTCGATAAACAGTTGTGATAGCCTAGATAGGCTACTGTCAACAACTTGTGACAGTAGCCTATCTAGGCTACTGTCATACTACTAACATACAGTCGATAGACAGTTGTGATAGTCTAGATAGGCTACTGTCAACAACTTGTGACAGTAGCATAGTTACTGAAAGTTAGGTGGCTTGTTGCCAGAGCTTTATGAATTTAGCCGTAGCTTTCTGAATAAACATAATGTAAACCAACAGAACACATACAGTCAATAGACAGTTGTGATAGCCGAGATAGGCTACTGTTAACAACTTGTGACAGTAGCCTAGTTACTGAAAGTTTGGTGGCTTGTTGCCAGAGCTTTATGAATTTAGCCGTAGCCTTCTGAATCAACATAGTGTAAACCAACAGAACACATACAGTCGATAGACAGTTGTGATAGCCGAGATAGGCTACTGTCAACAACTTGTGACAGTAGCCTATCTAGGCTACTGTCATACTACTAACATACAGTCGATAGACAGTTGTGATAGTCTAGATAGGCTACTGTCAACAACTTGTGACAGTAGCCTAGTTATTGAAAGTTAGTTGGCTTGTTGCCAGAGCTTTATGAATTTAGCCGTAGCCTTCTGAATCAACATAGTGCAAACCAACAGAACACATACAGTCGATAGACAGTTGTGATAGCCTAGATAGGCTACTGTCAACAACTTGTGACAGTAGACTAGTTATCGAAAGTTAAGTGGCTTGTTGCCAGAGCTTTATGAATTTAGCCGTAGCTTTCTGAATCAACATAGTGCAAACCAACAGAACACATACAGTCGATAGACAGTTGTGATAGCCTAGATAGGCTACTGTCAACAACTTATGACAGTAGCCTATCTAGCCTATCTCGGCTCCCACCTCAAGTGGGAGTCGACCATCAACTCCCTCATCAAGAAGGCCTAGCAGAGGATGTACTTCCTGCGGCAGCTGTCAACAACTTGTGACAGTAGCCTATCTAGGCTATCACAACTGTCTATCGACTGTATGCGTTCTGTTGGTTTACACTATGTTGATTCAGAAGGCTACGGCTAAATTCATAGAGCTCTTGCAACAAGCCACCTAGCCTGGATAGGCTACTGTCACAAGTTGTTGACAGTAGCCTATCTAGGCTATCACAACTGTCTATCGACTGTATGTGTTCTGTTGGTTTACACTATGTTGATTCAGAAGGCTACGGCTAAATTCATAAAGCTCTGGCAACAAGCCACCTAACTTCCGATAACTAGGCTACTGTCACAAGTTGTTGACAGTAGCCTATCTAGACTATCACCACTGTCTATTGACTGTATGTTTGTAGTATGACAGTAGCCTAGATAGGCTACTGTCACAAGTTGTTGACAGTAGCCTATCAAGGCTATCACAACTGTCTATCGACTGTATGTGTTCTGTTGGTTTGCACTATGTTGATTCAGAAGCTACGGCTAAATTCATAAAGCTCTTGCAACAAGCCACCTAGCCTGGATAGGCTACTGTCACAAGTTGTTGACAGTAGCCTATCTAGGCTATCACAACTGTCTCTCGACTGTATATGTTCTGTTGGTTGACACTATGTTTATTCAGAAGCTACGGCTAAATTCATAAAGCTCTGGCAACAAACCACTTAACTTTGGATAACTAGGCTACTGTCACAAGTTGTTGACAGTAGCCCATCTAGACTATCACAACTGTCTATCGACTGTATGTTAGTAGTATGACAGTAGCCTGCATAGGCTACTGTCACAAGTTGTTGACAGTAGCCTATCTAGGCTATCACAACTGTCTATCGACTGTATGTGTTCTGTTGGTTTACACTATGTTGATTCAGAAGGCTACGGCTAAATTCATAAAGCTCTTGCAACAAGCCACCTAGCCTGGATAGGCTACTGTCACAAGTTGTTGACAGTAGCCTATCTAGGCTATCACAACTGTCTCTCGACTGTATGTGTTCTGTTGGTTTACACTATGTTGATTCAGAAGCTACGGCTAAATTCATAAAGCTCTGGCAGTAAGCCACCTAACTTCCGATAACGTAATAACAAGCAACACTAGATCCTGACATGAAGAGAATATGTTGAACACTTTTATATATCTATTGAAGGTAGATCAAAAATAAAATTATACTTTGATGAATCTATGATCATCTTTTATGTTCGGCCAGCGGAGAAGGCGTTGCTGACTGGTAGCTAGTGAGGGTTCAAAGCCTTTGTAAATATATAATTCATCATATATGCTACAAGTGAGGTCATGGTGGTCACTTTTGTCCACCCACACAAAGATCTATTAATTGTAACAGGTAGTTTATATGCAGCGTACCCTCTCATGTTTTCCCAGAGCGAGGCATTACCATGTTTTAAGGTCAATGGTGCTTAGGCCTGCAGCACATACGGTCTCTCCACCCTAAGGTACTTAACGCTCACAAAGAACCAACATGTCGGACTACAGGCTACACAGTTTTGAATAGTGTATGTAAATTCAAGGGTATTTGCGGAAATACAAAAAGGTATGCATACATACTGTAGATGCATAAAGATCCAAATGTTGCATGCTATTTAGAATTGTACAGTATGCATGTCGAATCTGCAGTCAGAGGGTGAAGACATGAATAATTCAAGCGGAGGAAAGACATTAGAGTATGTGTGCAAATCTAACGGTAAAGAAAAACATGTCCAAAGATCAAAGAGTATGTTTTCTTTTGCGTTAAGTTGACAGGCGGTAGGGTACGCCCCCTAGATCATAATCACCGCGACCGGCACAAGAAGCCGCACTGTTTGATTAGTCGATTAAACACCACATGCCGCTGTTCAAACACGCAGTGCAGCCTCGTCAAATGTCGATTGATGAAGTCATCTGCCTGGGATGTGGATGAAGAGGTTCATTTAGAGCTTACAGCACCAGCCTCAAATGATTTGGATACGGTGCCCGATTCTGTTGATGCACAGTAGCTTAATGGTATATTGTACACAAACTGGCTACAACTGAAGGAAGGTATGCCTGCCCAATCTAATTATCTCCACTACAAGAACTGTATCAATAACTACTCATATCACAATGACCTTTTTACCTGTAGTAGAGTGGGCACGATAGACTATTTACCACCTTGAAACACCCCTCCATTCCCACATCTGTTCATCTCGGATGGCGACGAGTCCGCCTACAGGAGGAAGGTGGACCGGCTGGTGCAGCCTCAACAACCTGGAGCTGAACGCCCACAGGGAAGTCAAAGCCTCACCATTCCCCCCTCACCCTGATTGATTCTCCCAACCCCGGTCTCCATTGCTGACTCCATCCGTTTCTTGGGCACCACCATCACCCAGGACCTCCAGTAGGAGCCCAGCATCAGCTCCCTCATCAAGAAGGCCAAGCAGACGATGTACTTCCTGCGGCAGCTGAGGAAACTTAAGGTGCCGACTGAGAAATGATTCTCTGCATTTGACCCATCACCCTTGATCACCCCCTGGGAGGTGAGGGGAGCAGCAGCAGCGGTGGCCGCGCCCGGGAATCATTTTTGGTGATTTAACCCCCAATTCCAAGCCTTGATGCTGAGTGCCAAGCAGGGAGGTAATGGCTCCCATTTTTTATAGTCTTTGGTATGACTCGGCCGGGGTTTGAACTCACAACCTACCCATCTCAGGGCGGACACTCAACTCTTGTCGTTAAAGTGTGTCATGCTTGTCATTTAATGAACGTTGTTACATGTGTGTTTGTCGCCACCGTGTGGTCAGGGCAGTTAATACATCTTTGAGAAGAAACTTTATTGACCTGAAGCTGCATAAGCCAAGCAGAAAAATGTACGGTATATGTTTGAATTGCTGATGCGTTTTAATTGATTTTTAAATCCATCCATCCATCCATCCATCCATCTTCTTCCGCTTATCTGAGGTCGGGTCGCGGGGGCAGCAGCCTAAGCAGGGAAGCCCAGACTTCCCTCTCCCCAGCCACTTCGTCCAGCTCCTCCCGGGGGATCCCGAGGCGTTCCCAGGCCAGCCGGGAGACATAGTCTTCCCAACGTGTCCTGGGTCTTCCCCGTGGCCTCCTACCGGTCGGACGTGCCCTAAAGACCTCCCTAGGGAGGCGCTCGGGTGGCATCCTTACCAGATGCCCGAACCACCTCATCTGGCTCCTCTCGATGTGGAGGAGCAGCGGCTTTACTTTGAGCTCCTCCCGGATGACAGAGCTTCTCACCCTATCTCTAAGGGAGAGACCTGCCACCCGGCGGAGGAAACTCATTTCGGCCGTTTGTACCCGTGATCTTGTCCTTTCGGTCACAACCCAAAGCTCATGACCATAGGTGAGGATGGGAACGTAGATCGACCGATAAATTGAGAGCTTTGCCTTCCGGCTCAGCTCCTTCTTCACCACAACGGATCGATACACCGTCCGGATTACTGAAGACGCCGCACCGATCCGCCTGTCGATCTCACGATCCACTCTTCCCTCACTCGTGAACAAGACTCCGAGGTACTTGAACTCCTCCACTTGGGGCAAGATCTCCTCCCCAACCCGAAGATGGCACTCCACCCTTTTCCGGGCGAGAACCATGGACTCGGACTTGGAGGTGCTGATTCTCATCCCAGTCGCTTCACACTCGGCTGCGAACCTATCCAGTGAGAGCTGAAGATCCTGGCCAGATGAAGCCATCAGGACCACATCATCTGCAAAAAGCAGAGACCTAATCCTGCAGCCACCAAACCGGATCCCCTCAACGCCTTGACTGCGCCTAGAAATTCTGTCCATAAAAGTTATGAACAGAATCGGTGACAAAGGGCAGCCTTGGCGGAGTCCAACCCTCACCGGAAACGTGTCCGACTTACTGCCGGCAATGCGAACCAAGCTCTGACACTGATCATACAGGGAGCGGACCGCCACAATAAGACAGTCCGAAACCCCATACTCTCTGAGCACTCCCCACAGGACTTCCCGAGGGACACGGTCGAATGCCTTCTCCAAGTCCACAAAGCACATGTAGACTGGTTGGGCAAACTCCCATGCACCCTCAAGGACCCTGCCCAGAGTATAGAGCTGGTCCACAGTTCCACGACCAGGACGAAATGTGATTTTTAAAATGCGCCGGAAAATAACCCGTTTTGTACACTAACTAAACTAACTAACTAAGTGTGTTTCTGTATAGTATTTCTCCAGCAAAGGTCATGTGGTGACATCAATGATGGTATTTTGAGAGGTCATCATTGGGGAGGAGATCTTGCCCCAAGTGGAGGAGTTCAAGTACCTCGGAGTCTTGTTCACGAGTGAGGGAAGAGTGGATCGTGAGATCGACAGGCGGATCGGTGCGGCGTCTTCAGTAATGCGGACACTGTATCGATCCGTTGTGGTGAAGAAGGAGCTGAGCCAGAAGGCAAAGCTCTCGATTTACTGGTCGATCTACGTTCCCATCCTCACCTATGGTCATGAGCTTTGGGTCATGACCGAAAGGACAAGATCACGGGTACAAGCGGCCGAAATGAGTTTCCTCCGCCGGGTGGCGGGGCTCTCCCTTAGAGATAGGGTGAGAAGCTCTGTCATCCGGGGGGAGCTCAAAGTAAAGCCGCTGCTCCTCCACATGGAGAGGAGCCAGATGAGGTGGTTCGGGCATCTGGTCAGGATGCCACCCGAACGCCTCCCTCGGGAGGTGTTTCGGGCACGTCCGACCGGTAGGAGGCCACGGGGAAGACCCAGGACACGTTGGGAATACTATGTCTCCCGGCTGGCCTGGGAACGCCTCGGGGTCCCCCGGGAGGAACTGGACGAAGTGGCTGGGGAGAGGGAAGTCTGGGCTTCCCTGCTTAAGCTGCTGCCCCCGCGACCCGACCTCGGATAAGCGGAAGAAGATGGATGGATGGATGGATCATTGAAGTCCGACATCACTGAAGGCCTAGGTGGGAAATGCACAACCCGCCACTGCATATGAATAACCATTAGGAAAAAGGTACACGGTTCAACAAAAGTAGAGTTGTCCATATTGGTACATATAGTACATACTGTATATGTT
>NC_084567.2:42137500-42152500 GCF_033978685.3 Nerophis lumbriciformis
ACTTCAAACTTGCATAAATAAATCTTAAGGAATATAACATAACTTGGCTTCTGAGAGCTTCAAAATGTAATGAATAAAATGCTAAAGTTGTTGATAAACAAGCAATTAATTTAATAATTAAATATGGTCCTTTTAAATGAATTATTATGATAATTTAAAATTAATTATTTCAAATATGTTTATTTTAATGTATAATTCTATGGCTGGATGTAATAAGGAGTCAGAAAAAATAAAAAATAAAAATACAATTAATTTTGATGTTTTTAGCAAAATATAGTAAAAATGTATTTTATTTTATTTATTTTTTTCAATTAATAAATATATTTATTTTTAGGTAAGATAAACATAATAATACAATTTATCTCTAGTCTGGATGATTTAGTTCTTGCAATTATTTTAATAATTAAATATGGTCATTTTAAATGAATTATTATGATAATTTAAAATTAATTATTTCAGATATGTTTATTTTAATGTATAATTCGATGGCTGGATGTAATAAGGAGTCAGAAAAAATAAAAAAATAAAAATACAATTAATTTTGATGTTTTTAGCAAAATATAGTAAAAATGTATTTAGTTTTTTTTTTTTAAATTAATAAATATATTTATTTTTAGGTAAGATAAACATAATAATACAATTTATCTCTAGTCTGGATGATTTAGTTCTTGCAATTATTTTAATAATTAAATATGGTCATTTTAAATGAATTATTATGATAATTTAAAATTCATTATTTCAAATATGTTTATTTTAATGTATAATTCTATGGCTGGATGTAATAAGGAGTCATAAAAAATAAAAAATAAAAATACAATTAATTTTGATGTTTTTAGCAAAATATAGTAAAAATGTATTTAAATTTTTTTTTTTTTTTAATTAATAAATATATTTATTTGTAGGTAAGATAAACATAATAATACAAGTTATCTCTAGTCTGGATGATTTAGTTCTTGCAATTATTTCAATAATTAAATATGGTCATTTTAAATGAATTATTATGATAATTTAAAATTAATTATTTCAAATATGTTTATTTTAATGTATAATTCTATGGCTGGATGTAATAAAGAGTCAGAAAAAATAAAAAATAAAAATACAATTAATGTTGATGTTTTTAGCAAAATATAGTAAAAATGTATTTAGTTTTTTTTTTTTAAAATAATAAATATATTTATTTTTAGGTAAGATAAACATAATAATACAATTTATCTCTAGTCTGGATGATTTAGTTCTTGCAATTATTTTAATAATTAAATATGGTCATTTTAAATGAATTATTATGATAATTTAAAATTAATTATTTCAAATATGTTTATTTTAATGTATAATTCTATGGCTGGATGTAATAAGGAGTCAGAAAAAATAAAAAATAAAAATACGATTAATTTTGATGTTTTTAGCAAAATATAGTAAAAATGTATTTAAAAAAAAATAATTAATAAATATATTTATTTTTAGGTAAGATAAACATAATAATACAATTTATCTCTAGTCTGGATGATTTAGTTCTTGCAATTATTTTAATAATTAAATATGGTCATTTTAAATGAATTATTATGATAATTTAAAATTAATTATTTCAAATATGTTTATTTTAATGTATAATTCTATGGCTGGATGTAATAAGGAGTCAGAAAAAATAAAAAATAAAAATACAATTAATTTTGATGTTTTTAGCAAAATATAGTAAAAATGTATTTTTTTTTATTTTTTTTAAATTAATAAATATATTTATTTTTAGGTAAGATAAACATAATAATACAATTTTTCTCTAGTCTGGATGATTTAGTTCTTGCAATTATTTTAATAATTAAATATGGTCATTTTAAATGAATTATTATGATAATTTAAAATTAATTATTTAAAATATGTTTATTTTAATGTATAATTATATGGCTGGATGTAATAAGGAGTCATAAAAAATAAAAAATAAAAACACAATTAATTTTGATGTTTTTAGCAAAATATAGTAAAAATGTATTTAGTTTTTTTTTTTTAAATTAATAAATATATTTATTTTTAGGTAAGATAAACATAATAATACAATTTATCTCTAGTCTGGATGATTTAGTTCTTGCAATTATTTTAATAATTAAATATGGTCATTTTAAATGAATTATTATGATAATTTAAAATGAATTATTTCAAATATGTTTATTTTAATGTATAATTCTATGGCTGGATGTAATAAGGAGTCAGAAAAAATAAAAAATAAAAATACAATTAATTTTGATGTTTTTAGCAAAATATAGTAAACATTTTTTTTTTTTTTTTAAATTAATAAATATATTTATTTTTAGGCAAGATAAACATAATAATACAATTTATCTCTCGTCTGGATGATTTAGTTCTTGCAATTATTTTAATAATTAAATATGGTCATTTTAAATGAATTATTATGATAATTTAAAATGAATTATTTCAAATATGTTTATTTTAATGTATAATTCTATGGCTGGATGTAATAAGGAGTCAGGAAAAATAAAAAATAAAAATACAATTAATTTTGATGTTTTTAGCAAAATATAGTAAAATTGTATTTGTTTTTTTTTTTAATTAATAAATATATTTATTTCTATGTAAGATAAACATAATAATACAATTTATCTCTAGTCTGGATGATTTAGTTCTTGCAATTATTTTAATAATTAAATATGGTCATTTTAAATGAATTATTATGATAATTTAAAATTAATTATTTCAAATATGTTTATTTTAATGTATAATTCTATGGCTGGATGTAATAAGGAGTCAGAAAAAATAAAAAAATAAAAATACAATTAATTTTGATGTTTTTTGCAAAATATAGTAAAAAAATTTTTATTTTTTATTTTTTTTTAAATTAATAAATATATTTTTTTTTAGGTAAGATAAACATAATGATACAATTTATCTCTAGTCTGGATGATATAGTTCTTGCAATTATTTTAATAATTAAATATGGTCATTTTAAATGAATTATTATGATAATTTAAAATGAATTATTTCAAATATGTTTATTTTAATGTATAATTCTATGGCTGGATGTAATAAGGAGTCAGAAAAAATAAAAAATAAAAATACAATTAATCTGGATGTTTTTAGCAAAATATAGTAAAAATGTATTTATTTATTTTTTAATTAATAAATATATTTATTTTTAGGTGAGATAATCATAATAATACAATGTATCTCTAGTCTGGATGATTTAGTTCTTGCAATTATTTTAATAATTAAATATGGTCATTTTAAATGAATTATTATGATAATTTAAAATGAATTATTTCAAATATGTTTATTTTAATGTATAATTCTATGGCTGGATGTAATAAGGAGTCAGAAAAAAATAAAAAATAAAAATACAATTAATTTTGATGTTTTTAGCAAAATATAGTAAAAATGTATTTTTTTTTTTTTTAAATTAATAAATATATTTATTTTTAGGTAAGATAAACATAATAATACAATTTATCTCTAGTCTGGATGATTTATTTCTTGCAATTATTTTAATATTTAAATATGGTCATTTTAAATGAATTATTATGATAATTTAAAATTAATTATTTCAAATATGTTTATATTAATGTATAATTCTATGGCTGGATGTAATAAGGAGTCAGAAAAAATAAAAAATAAAAATACAATTCATTTTGATGTTTTTAGCAAAATATAGTAAAAATGTATTTTTATTTTTTTTGAATTAATAAATATATTTATTTTTAGGTAAGATAAACATAATAATACAATTTTTCTCTAGTCTGGATGATTTAGTTCTTGCAATTATTTTAATAATTAAATATGGTCATTTTAAATGAATTATTATGATATTTTAAAATTAATTATTTCAAATATGTTTATTTTAATGTATAATTCTATGGCTGGATGTAATAAGGAGTCAGAAAAAATAAAAAATAAAAATACAATTAATTTGGATGTTTTTAGCAAAATATAGTAAAAATTTATTTATTTATTTTTTAATTAATAAATATATTTATTTTTAGGTGAGATAATCATAATAATACAATGTATCTCTAGTCTGGATGATTTAGTTCTTGCAATTATTTTAATAATTAAATATGGTCATTTTAAATGAATTATTATGATAATTTAAAATGAATTATTTCAAATATGTTTATTTTAATGTATAATTCTATGGCTGGATGTAATAAGGAGTCAGAAAAAAATAAAAAATAAAAATACAATTAATTTTGATGTTTTTAGCAAAATATAGTAAAAATGTATTTTTTTTTTTTTTAAATTAATAAATATATTTATTTTTAGGTAAGATAAACATAATAATACAATTTATCTCTAGTCTGGATGATTTATTTCTTGCAATTATTTTAATATTTAAATATGGTCATTTTAAATGAATTATTATGATAATTTAAAATTAATTATTTCAAATATGTTTATATTAATGTATAATTCTATGGCTGGATGTAATAAGGAGTCAGAAAAAATAAAAAATAAAAATACAATTCATTTTGATGTTTTTAGCAAAATATAGTAAAAATGTATTTTTATTTTTTTTGAATTAATAAATATATTTATTTTTAGGTAAGATAAACATAATAATACAATTTTTCTCTAGTCTGGATGATTTAGTTCTTGCAATTATTTTAATAATTAAATATGGTCATTTTAAATGAATTATTATGATAATTTAAAATTAATTATTTCAAATATGTTTATTTTAATGTATAATTCTATGGCTGCATGTAATAAGGAGTCAGAAAAAATAAGAAAATAAAAATACAATTAATTTTGATGTTTTTAGCAAAATATAGTAAAAATGTATTTAGTTTTTTTTTTTTTTTAATTAATAAATATATTTATTTTTAGGTAAGATGAACATAATAATACAATGTATCTCTAGTCTGGATGATTTAGTTCTTGCAATTATTTTAATAATTAAATATGATCATTTTAAATGAATTATTATGATAATTTAAAATTAATTATTTCAAATATGTTTATTTTAATGTATAATTCTATGGCTGGATGTAATAAGGAGTCAGAAAAAATAAAAAAATAAAAATACAATTAATTTTGATGTTTTTAGCAAAATATAGTAAAAATGTATTTATTTTTTATTGTTTTTAAATTAATAAATATATTTATTTTTAGGTAAGATAAACATAATAATACAATTTATCTCTAGTCTGGATGATATAGTTCTTGCAATTATTTTAATAATTAAATATGGTCATTTTAAATGAATTATTATGATAATTTAAAATTAATTATTTCAAATGTGTTTATTTTAATGTATAATTCTATGGCTGGATGTAATAAGGAGTCAGAAAAAATAAAAAAATAAAAATACAATTAATTTTGATGTTTTTAGCAAAATATAGTAAAAATGTATTTAGTTTTTTTTTTTTTAAATTAATAAATATATTTATTTTTAGGTAAGATAAACATAATAATACAATTTATCTCTAGTCTGGATGATTTAGTTATTGCAATTATTTTAATAATTAAATATGGTCATTTTAAATGAATTATTATGATAATTTAAAATTAATTATTTCAAATATGTTTATTTTAATGTATAATTCTATGGCTGGATGTAATAAGGAGTCAGAAAAAATAAAAAAATAAAAATACAATTAATTTTGATGTTTTTAGCAAAATATAGTAAAAATTTTTTTTTTTTTTTTTTTAATTAATAAATAAATTTATTTTTAGGTAAGATAAACATAATAATACAATTATTCTCTAGTCTGGATGATTTAGTTCTTGCAATTATTTTAATAATTAAATATGGTCATTTTAAATGAATTATTATGATAATTTAAAATTAATTATTTCAAATATGTTTATTTTAATGTATAATTCTATGGCTGGATGTAATAAGGAGTCAGAAAAAATAAAAAAATAAAAATACAATTAATTTTTATGTTTTTAGCAAAATATAGTAAAAATTTATTTATTTATTTTTTTTTTTAAATTAATAAATATATTTATTTTTAGGTAAGATAAACATAATAATACAATTTATCTCTAGTCTGGATGATTTAGTTCTTGCAATTATTTTAATAATTAAATATGGTCATTTTAAATGAATGATTATTATAATTTAAAATTAATTATTTCAAATATGTTTATTTTAATGTATAATTCTATGGCTGGATGTAATAAGGAGTCATAAAAAATAAAAAATAAAAACACAATTAATTTTGATGTTTTTAGCAAAATATAGTAAAAATGTATTTAGTTTTTTTTTTTTTAAATTAATAAATATATTTATTTTTAGGTAAGATAAACATAATAATACAATTTATCTCTAGTCTGGATGATTTAGTTATTGCAATTATTTTAATAATTAAATATGGTCATTTTAAATGAATTATTATGATAATTTAAAATTAATTATTTCAAATATGTTTATTTTAATGTATAATTCTATGGCTGGATGTAATAAGGAGTCAGAAAAAATAAAAAAATAAAAATACAATTAATTTTGATGTTTTTAGCAAAATATAGTAAATTTTTTTTTTTTTTTTTTTTAATTAATAAATAAATTTATTTTTAGGTAAGATAAACATAATAATACAATTTATCTCTAGTCTGGATGATTTAGTTCTTGTTGAACTGTTCTGTTGTCCTCCCGTCGTGAAAAAAAGGCTGTCCTCACCCAGCTCCGGCTGAAAATCGGAAGATTTTCGGGAAAATTTTTGTCCCGGGAGGTTTTCGGGAGAGGCGCTGAATTTCGCGAGTCTCCCGGAAAATTTGGGAGGGTTGGCAAGTATGCAGTAAAGTAGTGGATTTTAAATTCTGTAAACTCATTCGGGCGTGGTTATATTCTGCACGAGACAATGATTTAATAAAAGTTGAATCGTGTACATCATCGCTCTGCAGCAAACATCTTTTCTTGCCTCGGTCAGCATGCGGCGCCACCTCGTAAGGTGCAAGTTCCTGAAAAAAAAGTAGAACGCAGCAAAATGCTAAATCCTTTTTTTCGATGATTTACAAGACAGCGGCCCGATTAACTGCTGTATGAAATAATAAGTGCGGGTAATAAACTGCTGTTGGCACTTTCATGGCCCCGCGTATTAATGCTCCGGTTCAGATATAGACTGCTGTGCCAATACACTCACCAACACCCGGGACAGGATTATGCATGGAACATACCCACTTCCATAACCCACCCACTCCTCCACTCACACTTCCTCCAGCAAACATCTTGGGATGAAGTTATCACTTTATCCTCCCGTCTCTTTCTCTCCTCAGAGAGATTAAGAGTCACTCACGCTCGGCATTTGCGTCTCCTTTCATGTGAGCAGCGAGGCGGCTGCAGCTGTGCCAGTGTTGCTATGATGTGCATGTTGCATGTGCTCCTATAAATCCACTTCCTGTTTCCTGCCATCTTAACGGGGGGGCCCCTGACGCACTGGCGTGTTTAACGTCAGGTGCATGTCGCAGTTACAGTCCTGGTCAAAAGTGTACATCAGTGACGTGCAGTCACTAGAGGCGGGTGAGGCGGCGCCTCACCTGCCATCATGGAAAATGGAAAATAAATTAATTAAATTGTTATATGTATCCAGTGATTATACTATAAAGTTATTTTCCATTTAACTTCACCAGTTTTAGATTATTTGTATTCAAAATCGCTGAATTTTCACATTTGCCGTTCAAATACTGAGAAGAGACGGTGCGGTGAACAGCAGCCAGTTGAGGCACGTCACTCAGTGCCTCAACATGGATTGCGCGATGACTCGGCTAACTGCTGGCCTGCTGTGCAGTGAGACTGTATTGCTATATGAATTATATTATACATTTCCATAGTTTAGTTAGCTGAGGTATATAATGTACAGTGTATTTTGTCAACAACTGTATGTGTGTAATGTATTTCTTGTGCCGAGCGATCATAAAACGGCTGCAAAAGACGCACTGGCTGAGGCTCGCCTCCTGCACCCCCGCCGTAGAATCGTTATATCAACTAAAGCCCACACTTAAACTTTCCACGTGCAAGATTGAATCTATTTAAAAAAGTTATTTCATAAGAAGCCACAAAGTGCAAAAACAATAATGTTGGTGTTGGAGGAGTTGTGAATGACTGCAGGGCCACAACATTAGTTACAAGTGCCAGTCGTTAAAGGAGCCCAAAGGCTGCCCGTCGTGATGGATGGAATGTGTCGGCCTCTCAGACTTTAGCGATTTCGGGATTTGCAAAATGAATTCCATCTCAGAGAAGCTTTCCGCTCAACATGACATCATTATGAATTTGAGAGCAAGAATTGACAATTAGAGCTCACAAACTATTGGAATGTCTGCTTGCCTGAAAAAGTATGTCTACCCTTCCTCTATTATGTCTACCAGTGACGTGCAGTCACTAGAGGCGGGGCCTCACCTGTCATCATGGAAAGAAAAAAAATGTAAAAAGAAAACAAATTAATTACATTTTTAAATGTATCCAGTGATTATACTATGAAGTTATTTTCCATTTAACTACACCAGTTCTAGATTATTTTTATTCAAAATCGCTGAATTTTCACATTTGCCGTTCAAATACTGAGAAGAGACGGTGCGGTGAACAGCAGCCAGTTGAGGCACGTCACTCAGTGCCTCAACATGGACGGACT
Source organism: Nerophis lumbriciformis (assembly GCF_033978685.3). Taxonomy (NCBI): domain Eukaryota; kingdom Metazoa; phylum Chordata; class Actinopteri; order Syngnathiformes; family Syngnathidae; genus Nerophis; species Nerophis lumbriciformis. The sequence goes on from NC_084567.2 coordinate 42,146,074, forward strand.
CGGCTAACTGCTGGCCTGCTGTGCAGTGAGACCGTATTGCTATATGAACTATATTATACATTTCCATAGTTTAGTTAGCTGAGGTATATAATGTACAGTGTATTTTGTCAACAACTGTATGTGTGTAACGTATTTCTTGTGCTGAGCGATCATAAAACGGCTGCAAAAGACGCATACCGTATTTTCCGCACTATTAGCCGCACCTAAAAACCACAAATTTACTCAAAAGCTGACAGTGCGGCTTTTAACCCGGTGCGCTTTATATATGGATTAATATTAAGATTCATTTTCATAAAGTTTCGATCTCACAACTTCGGTAAACAGCCGCCATATTTTTTCCCGGTAGAACAGGAAGCGCTTCTTCTTCTACGCAAGCAACCGCCAAGGTAAGCACCCGCCCCCATAGAACAGGAAGCGCTTCTTCTTCTACTGTAAGCAACCACCCGCCCGCGTAGAAGAAGAAAAAGCGCGCAGATATTATCATTTCCTTTGTGTGTTTACATCTGTAAAGACCACAAAATGGCTCCTACTAAGCGTCAGGGATCCGGTTCATGAAAAGACGCAATCTCTCCATCCGCACACGGACTACTATTTCACAGCAACTGATATTCCTGTGAACCGCACTGTGGATACAACGGGAGCACGTACGGTGAATATTCGCACCACAGGGAATGAGAAGTCATCCTTCACTGTGGTTCTAGCTTGCCATGCTAATGGCCAGAAACTTCCACCCATGGTGATATTCAAAAGGAAGACCTTGCCAAAAGAGACCTTTCCAGCCGGCGTCATCATAAAAGCTAACTCGAAGGGATGGATGAAGAAAAGATGAGCGAGTGGTTAAGGTAAGTTTAAGTTGATATACGTATGTTTGTGATTGCACATTTGCGTACATTTTGGGAGTGAACAGAGTTGTTAGAACGCTGGTTTTTAATATATTATTAAAGTTTGACTGACCTATCTGACTGTTTTTTTGACATTCCTTTAGCGCAGTTAGATGTGGCTTACAACACGGGGCGGCTTATAGGTGGACAAAGTTTTGAAATATGCCGTTCATTGAAGGCGCGGCTTTTAACCCAGGGCGCCTTATGGTGCGGAAAATACGGTACCTGACAACTACTCCGGTTTTCCCGTAATTAGTACGGTTTTCATCAACCTATTCCGGGTTATGGTTGAAGTGATAAAAAATATGTTTTTTAATTAATTATTATTATTATTATTTTTTTAAGTTTTATTCACGAAATCGCGTAACAACAATGACAATCGACACTGCTTCCCGTAACTTCCTATCGAGCCATTCCGAATGCCATGCGCGAGGCTATTTATAGCACCGCTGCCAAGCACGAGGCACCAGTTGCCATTGTTTCCAAACGAGCGAACGATCATGGAATCAGTCGGAGAAAAATCGCAAACGAGTCTTAAACCGAAAAGAAAACCGCAGTCATTCCGTGAAGAATATTCAAAAGCCTATCCGGGAATAATTATCAGTTCCAAAAAGGGTGAAAACTACGCGAATTGCACCTTGTGCAGACAAGATTTTTCGATCGGACACGGAGGAATTAGCCATGTAAAAGACCACGTTGGGACAAAAAAACACAAGTCTAATGCCGTTGCTAAATTTGGATTTTAGCCACAAAAAGGTAATGACACCAATGTTATTTATTGGAATTGTTTAGTACTGTTATACTGTTAAAAGTGTTTATACTATTTATGCTTTCAACAGTGTGGTTTTCGTCCTGGTCGTGGAACTGTGGACCAGCTCTATACTCTGGGCAGGGTCCTTGAGGGTGCATGGGAGTTTGCCCAACCAGTCTACATGTGTTTTGTGGACTTGGAGAAGGCATTCGACCGTGTCCCTCGGGAAGTCCTGTGGGGAGTGCTCAGAGAGTATGGGGTATCGGACTGTCTGATTGTGGCGGTCCGCTCCCTGTATGATCAGTGTCAGAGCTTGGTCGGCATTGCCGGTAGTAAGTCGGACACGTTTCCAGTGAGGGTTGGACTCCGCCAAGGCTGCCCTTTGTCACCCATTCTGTTCATAACTTTTATGGACAGAATTTCTAGGCGCAGTCAAGGCGTTGAGGGGATCCGGTTTGGTGGCTGCAGGATTAGGTCTCTGCTTTTTGCAGATGATTTGGTCCTGATGGCTTCATCTGGCCAGGATTTTCAGCTCTCACTGGATCGGTTCGCAGCTGAGTGTAAAGCGACTGGGATGAGAATCAGCACCTCCAAGTCCGAGTCCATGGTTCTCGCCCGGAAAAGGGTGGAGTGCCATCTCCGGGTTGGGGAGGAGATCTTGCCCCAAGTGGAGGAGTTCAAGTACCTCGGAGTCTTGTTCACGAGTGAGGGAAGAGTGGATCATGAGATCGACAGGCGGATCGGTGCGGCGTCTTCAGTAATGCGGACGCTGTATCGATCCGTTGTGGTGAAGAAGGAGCTGAGCCGGAAGGCAAAGCTTTCAATTTACCGGTCGATCTACGTTCCCATCCTCACCTATGGTCATGAGCTTTGGGTTATGACCGAAAGGACAAGATCACGGGTACAAGCGGCCGAAATGAGTTTCCTCCGCTGGGTGGCGGGTCTCTCCCTTAGAGATAGGGTGAGAAGCTCTGTCATCCGGGGGGAGCTCAAAGTAAAGCCGCTGCTCCTCCACATTGAGAGGAGTCAGATGAGGTGGTTCGGGCATCTGGTCAGGATGCCACCCGAGCGCCTCCCTAAGGAGGTGTTTAGGGCATGTCCGACCGGTAGGAGGCCACGAGGAAGACCCAGGACACGTTGGGAAGACTATGTCTCCCGGCTGGCCTGGGAACGCCTCGGGATCCCCCGGGAGGAGCTGGACGAAGTGGCTGGGGAGAGGGAAGTCTGGGCTTCCCTGCTTAGGCTGCTGCCCCCGCGACCCGACCTCGGATAAGCGGAAGAAGATGGATGGATGGATGGATGGATGCTTTCAAGTCCAAGTTGAAGAAATCTTGTTAAATGTTGACAGCATAACTACCAAAATACAGAAAGTATGTCCTTAATATTTTTGCAGTGCTATTTCTGTTGAAAAGTTCAAATGATTACATTAGAGATGTGATGTGCCACTTTTCAAGTGTCTGATGGCTTCAATTAATTTTCGTTATTTTTTCATATTTGGAATTCTTTTGAAAGGCTTACAAAAAAACTACATTTGAATTGTAATTCCATGCTATTGACAGGACTATTAATTTTAATGAAGTTAGCTTACCATGTTTACAGTATGATAATTGTGATAGAAATGTGGATTTTAGGCACAGAATATTTTGTACAATTGAACAAGGCAGTAGATTATACAAGCTTGGACAGAAAGTTAATAATGACACCAATTTTTTTTTTAATGGAATTGTTTAGTACTGTTTTACCATTTGTTTACTGTAAAAAGTGTTTATACTTTCAATGAACAAATTGAAGTCTTGTGAAAGGTTGACAGGATAACTGGCATTAACTGTCAAAATAATTTCAAACTGTTGAAGTTAGCTTACAGAATAAACATGTCAATCAACCCATATGATTTTTGCTGTCATATTTTTGTTTTGAAAAGTCACTGTGACTGATAGAATAGTTTTAGCAACATTTTAACCTGTCTGAATGCAATCAATCATTTTGCGTCGGGGGGCGAACCTGAACCCTCCACCAGGACTTTGTCCTGGACCTACCGGGCGGGGCCTGCGGCCCCTGGACCCTGGCTACTAGGTTTTTCTGATTTCAAAAGTTGGCAGGTATGAAGACGCACTGGCTGAGGCTCCAGTAATCCCGCCTCCTGCACCCCCGCCGTAGAATCGTTATATCAACTAAAGCCCACACTTAAACTTTCCACGTGCAAGATTTAATCTATTTAAAAAAGTTATTTCATAAGAAGCCAAAAAGTGCAAAAACAATAATGTTGGTGTTGGAGGAGTTGTGAATGACTGCAGGGCCACAACATTAGGTACACCTGCAGACTGCAGGTGTATCTAATTCACAACTCCTCCAAGACGAACATTATTGTTTTTGCACTTTTTGGCTTCTTATTAAATAACTTTTGTAACCTATTTTCATGGGCTTTCCTCTTTGTGATGTTAAGTTCCTGTTATGCGCTGTTATACAGCATATGCCTTGAGCTCTTATTTTGAAGGCGCTAAGAGCGGAAGTGATGACACGGAGTGGAGTGGAAGTTTTTGAAAGAAGGTAAATAAAGTGGTCCTCGTGTAAACTGGAGCCTCCGTGTTTGTTATTTTGTAGTTTCATACAGTATAGGCGACATTTATAAACCCTCGGTTACACTTTTTTAAATAGATTCAATCTTGCACGTGGAACGTTTAAGTGAAGGCTTTAGTTGTGGACTTCATTTCTAAGTAAATGTAAGACAATAATAACGTTTTTCTTATTAAATGTGCTTTTTTGTGTGCTACAGTTTGTATGTGTAAAGTTAAAGTTAAGTTAAAGTACCAATGATCGTCACACACACACTAGGTGTAATGAAATTTGTCCTCTGCATTTGACCCATTATTTTGACTCAGGGGCCAAATTTAGAGAATAGAAATGTGTCTGGGGGCCGGTATATCTATTTTTTAGGAAAACTAATACAAAACCTCACAATAAAGTCTGATTGAATGCTAAAAATGTTATGACGGACCGCCTTAAAAACGGAATGGAATTTTTAAATACTCTATGAAGGATAAAACCCTGAATATTGAGAACATATGAACGTCACACCCCCTCTCAATGGACATATTTTACAATCAAGCCACACCCACACTGCTTGGTGCCTCGTCTGACCTGATGTGACGTAGATTACCATAGTAACTAGTAGGGTTGTACGGTATACGGGTATTAGTATAGTACTGCGATACTAATGAAACATATTCGGTACCATACCGCCTCTGAAAAGTACCAGTCCGCCGCACCCTAAGGTTTTTTGTTAAAATAAAGCATCTGGTCCCCTTTATTTAGAAAATGATTTTCAAGGTAAAAAATGATTTTCAAGGTAAAAAACATTTTTAAGGTAAAAAAAAAATTTCAAGGTAAATTTTTTTTTCAAGGTTAAAAATGATTTTCAAGGTAAAAAAAATTTTCAAGGTAAAAAACATTTTTAAGGTAAAAACATTTTTTCAAGGTAAATTTTTTTTTTCAAGGTTAAAAATGATTTTCAAGGTAAAAAAAAAATTTTCTAGGTAAAATTTTTTTTTCAAGGTTAAAAATGATTTTCAAGGTAAAAAATGATTTTCAAGGTAAAAAAAAATGTCAAGTTAAAAAACATTTTTAAAGTAAAAAAATGTTTTCAAGGTAAATTTTTTTTTCAAGGTTAAAAATAATTTTCAAGGTAAAAAAAAATTCAAGGTAAAATTTTTTTTTCAAGGTTAAAAATGATTTTCAAGGTAAAAAATGATTTTCAAGGTAAAAAAAATGTTCAAGGTAAAAAACATTTTTAAGGTAAAAAAATTTTTTCAAGGTAAATTTTTTTTTTCAAGGTTAAAAATGATTTTGAAGGTAAAAAATTTTTTTCAAGGTAACATTTTTTTTTTCAAGGTTAAAAATGATTTTCAAGGTAAAAAAAAATTTTCAAGGTAATTTTTTTTTTTCAAGGTTAAAAATGATTTTCAAGGTAAAACATTTTTTTCAAGGTAACATTTTTTTTTTCAAGGTTAAAAATGATTTTTAAGGTAAAAAATTATTTTTAAGGTAAAAAATGATTTTCAAGGTAAAAAAAATTTTCAAGGTAAAAAACATTTTTAAGGTAAAAACATTTTTTCAAGGTAAAAAAATTTTTTCAAGGTTAAAAATGATTTTCAAGGTAAAAAAAAATTCAAGGTAAAATTTTTTTTTCAAGGTTAAAAATTATTTTCAAGGTAAAAAATGATTTTCAAGGTAAAAAAAATGTTCAAGGTAAAAAACATTTTTAAGGTAAAAAAATTTTTTCAAAGTAATTTTTTTTTTTCAAGGTTAAAAATGATTTTCAAGGTAAAAAAAAAAATTTCTAGGTAAAATTTTTTTTTCAAGGTTAAAAATGATTTTCAAGGTAAAAAATGATTTTCAAGGTAAAAAAAATTTTCAAGGTAAAAAATGATTTTCAAGGTAAAAAAAATGTTCAAGGTAAAAAACATTTTTAAGGTAAAAAAAAAATTTCAAGGTAACATTTTTTTTTCAAGGTTAAAAATGATTTTCAAGGTAAAAAATGATTTTCAAGGTAAAAAAAATTTTCAAGGTAAAAAATGATTTTCAAGGTAAAAAAAATTTTCAAGGTAAAAAACATTTTTAAGGTAAAAACATTTTTTCAAGGTAAAAAAATGTTTTCAAGGTTAAAAATGATTTTCAAGGTAAAAAAAAATTCAAGGTAAAATTTTTTTTTCAAGGTTAAAAATTATTTTCAAGGTAAAAAATGATTTTCAAGGTAAAAAAAATGTTCAAGGTAAAAAACATTTTTAAGGTAAAAAAA
>NC_084567.2:42160000-42205000 GCF_033978685.3 Nerophis lumbriciformis
GCCCAAGGCATAAGCGTACTAAGCGCTTGCTTAGGGCCCCGCGGCCACCAGGGGGCCCCCAAAAGCAATTAACAAAAAAATTATTATTTTTTTATTTTTTGCATGTACGAGTCTGACTGATGATTTCTAAATGATCAAAGATATATTATTGTACAAAAACACAATTTTAGGTCAACAGAGTGCTGCTGCTGATCTAGGCTTAGTGATTCTTCCTGCAAAGCTGTCTCTGCTGCACCTGTGACGTTTGCCGCCTGCTATGGCGTCACATTAGTGCCAAAAATCCGAGCGCATAAAAACTGTTATCGCGCGCTGATTCTCCACTTCGTGCGCGCGCGCGACACCCTTTTGCGCGCGCGTGGTGCCTTTTTGCGCGCGTGCCGTCTCGGTCTGTGCGCTGGCATGTTTCGTTTTGGCACTTTGGGGGCGGGGTATGATTAGACGGCCCCTTCTTTCTGATTGGCCAGGCGAAAAATGCTCAGAGATAATCAGAAGTATAGCAGGGCGGGTCATCGTCAATATGTATCAAGCTTGTTATAGGCGCAAAGTTTTCACTTCTTCTTGAACATTTGTTTTCTAATTTATGGAATTTCTTTTGATTCAGCCATAAAATTAATGAAATAATCTTTGAATTTTGTTTTTAAAATGTTAAAAATAGCCTTTTAATAATGTATTCTGAAACAGTTTAAAAATAATCAGAGAACTGACTATCACTGACCCTACACAACTATGTTGCACAATTACCGTATTTTCCGCACTATAAGGCGCACCGGATTATTAGCCGCACCTTCTATGAATTACATATTTCATAATTTTGTCCACCAATAAGCCGCCCCGGACTATAAGCCGCGCCTACGCTGCGCTAAAGTGAATGTCAAAAAAACGCTGCGCTAAAGTGAATGTCAAAAAAACAGTCAGATAGTTCAGTCAAACTTTAATAATATATTGAAAACCAGCGTTCTAACAACTCTGTCCCAAAATGTACGCAAATGTGCAATCACAAACATAGTAAAATTCAAAATGGTGTAGAGCAATAGTAACATAATGTTGCTCGAACGTTAATGTCACAACACACAAAATAAACATAGCGCTCACCTTCTGAAGTTATTCTTCATTCGTAAATCCTTCGAATTCTTCGTCTTCGGTGTCCGAATTGAAAAGTTGCGCAAGCGTGGTATCCAAAATGGCCGGTTCCGTCTCGTCGAAGTCATCGGGAGTCAGTGTCGCTGTTGTTCTGTGAATCCTGCCTTCCGGAAAGCTCGGACCACAGTTGTGACCGAAATATCTGCACAGGCATTTACGATCCACTGGCAAATGTTGGCGTATGTCGTCCGGCGCTGTCTGCCCGTCTTAGTGAAGGTGTGTTCGCCTTCGGAGCTGTGTGAAAAAAGCCACCCGGCCTCTTCGCGTAAACTTCCCTTAACCACTCGCTCATCTTTTCTTCATCCATCCATCCCTTCGAGTTAGCTTTTATGATGACGCCGGCTGGAAAGGTCTCTTTTGGCAAGGTCTTCCTTTTGAATATCACCATGGGTGGAAGTTTCTGGCCATTAGCATGGCAAGCTAGAACCACAGTGAAGGATGACTTCTCATTCCCTGTGGTGCGAATATTCACTGTACGTGCTCCCGTTCCACAGTGCGGTTCACAGGAATATCAGTTGCTGTGAAATACGGTAGTAATCCGTGTGCGGATGGAGAGATTGCGTCTTTTTATGAACCGGATCGCTTAGTAGGAGCCATTTTGTGGTCTTTACAGATGTAAACAGGAAATGAAACGTACGGTGATATCCGCGCGTTTTTTCTTCTTCTTCCGGGGGCGGGTAGAAGAAGAAGCGCTTCCTGTTCTATGGGGGCGGGTGCTTTCCTTGGCGGTTGCTTGCGTAGAAGAAGAAGCGCTTCCTGTTCTACCGGGAAAAAAGATGGCGGCTGTTTACCGAAGTTGCGAGATCGAAACTTTATGAAAATTAATCGTAATAAAGCGCACCGGGTTATAAGGCGCACTGTCAGCTTTTGAGAAAAATTGTGGTTTTTAGGTGCGCCTTATAGTGCGGAAAATACGGTAAGTCATTTTTTTTTATAGCGAAAGAGGTGATTTCAACAGGTGCAGCATCCTATGTCATATCTACATGTAATAAGATTTGTAACAAGGCAAACCGTTTGTAAATTGGTCGAAAATCGAGCAAGTTATGGTAATTTAATTGGTACATGTACTAATTAAATTACCATAACTTGCTTTGACATCAATGTAATGATTGAGGCTAGCTGTCCGAGGTAAGATGGCTACAACGTTGCTACGCTGGAGAATGATTGGTCTTATGAAAAATGCTCAGAGCCAATCAGAAAGGAGGGGCCGTCTAAGCATACCTGCCCCCAAAGTGCCAAAAAAAAAATGACAGCGCGAGGAGAGATGCCAGGAGTACACAGAGAGCGCACAGACCGAGACGGCGCGCGCGCAGAAAGGCACCGCGCGCGCGCAAAAAGACACCACGCGCGCGCAAAAGGGTGTCGCGCGCGCACGAAGTGGAGAATCAGCTCGCGATAACAGTTTTTATGCGCTCGGATTTTTGGCACTAATGTGACGCCATATCTTTCCTCTCAGATTCAGACAGGACTGAGCAGGTGATCAGAGGACCACTGTCTATTAAGGAGAACTTTTCATTCCCCAAACGGCATGATGGCCCAAGTTTTCATTATCATTATATCTACAGACAGCTAGTCAATGGGGAAAAAGTCAAGCGTAGCTGGCTGACTTATTCAAGAAGTAAAGATGCAGTCTATTGCTTTTGCTGCAAATTATTTTCCAAAAAGTCCTTAAAACTGGCAGCCGAGGGACAGCGGGATTGGGTCAACATAGGTGCACTGCTGAAACAGCATGAAAACAGTGAAGATCATTGTAGCAACATGGTGAAATGGAAGGAATTTCCCTTGCGTCTTTCAAAGGGGAAAACTATTGATGAATTTAACTTCAGTAGACTGCGCTCTCTTTGTACAAAGTAAACATTAAATATGAACAATTAACTAAAAATGTAAACTAGTAATTAAAGACTAATAAGTACAAGACTGATGAGACAAGATGACACTTTTACTGTAAATACAAAGCTTTATCACTTGGACTGTTCAACCCCAGGCCACTCTTGTAGCTGAATGTTTTCTACATTTTAAGATTAGGAACCATATGTGGCACTCTGGACATCATTCCTTCATTCATTGGTATTATTTATGTTCTTAACTGGGCCACCCCCATATCTTTATAAATGACATGTCATTTGTAAAGACATGCCAGGCTGACAATAGGATCATGTAAACAACACTGCCAGAGCCGCAATGAGTTTATAGTAGGTGTGTGAATGATCAACAATCAATATTATTGGCAGAAATAGAGGGCCCCAAAATCAAATTTTGCTTAGGGCCCCATGGAGGCTTGGGCCGGCACTGTATCAAGGCTACCATTTTTGGTATGTTCAAAGTACTTCCATTCACAAACCTCTCCCTGTAAGTGCGTTTCATCCACCCAATGTGTGCCTCACTGGCATTTTGTGACCGGCAAGCTGATCGATATCTAGTCCGAATTCAAACAGCTCAGTCGTGCTGTTGTTCGCTACTGGGCTAGGTGTTTTTTTTTTTAGCATTTTTATAACATTTTTATTTATTTTCTAAGTCAAAATGAGTCCAAAGATATAATTAGAACCCAGGGCTGTGGGGTCTTACCCCTGGATTCATTAACATCTTGAAAGTAGAGACAAGGTGTGGGTACACTTCACACTTGAATCATTACGGTGCCTATTCCCGGTACTTGGGAATTTATATCACTACTCCTACCATGTTTTGTGTACTCCTACAATACTTGTGTGTGTTGATTGTTTAATAATACAATCTCATTTTCAGCTTTATATGCCTGTTTGATATTACTATACACCAAGTCCAATCTGCTTTAACCCCTGGTTGCAAAATTCACATATTGATGGAAATGAGGGAAAACTGTTTTCATGTTAGCTTGATTAAAATCCCCTGCCACGATGATAACTCCCTCTGGATGTGTAGTTTGCAGTTCATTGATGGAGCAGTACAAAGCATTCAAAGCTTCTTTGGTGTTAGCACTGGGGGGAATGTACACTGCTGTGAAGATCATAGCACTGAATTCCCTGGGTAAATAAAATGGCCTGCATTTTGTAGTTAATAGTTCAACATCAGGAGAGCAGTGACGTGATACTATCTTCCCATTATTGCACCAGTTATCATTATTGACGTATATGCAAACACCACCGCCTCGGGATTTACCAGTGAGAGATCTACTCCTGTCCGACCGAAACATAGTTAGCCCCTCGATGCTAAATGCTGTAAAGTTCAAACTTGAATGACAATAAAAAGGAAGTCTAAGTCTAAGTCCAAGTCTAAGTCATTTCATTGTAATATTTAAACATGATAATTGTGTCGTCCAATTCTATTTTCAGTGATAATCAAGAAGTATATACATGTAAATATATACTACATTAACAATATATATTTTTTGACATAAGCTGCGAAATAAATATTTAAATTTTACTTTAAAACCTGGCAGCTCAGTCACCAGAATTTGAAAGTAAAAGAAGTGTTTTTTTACAGCATATAAAAAATAAAAAATAAATGAAAAGGAGAAACAAAACCACTGTTTTTAGCGGTAAAATTCAAGCAACAGAGCTGACAGTTTATTTTTTTATCGTAATATCTTTGTTGTTTTAATATTTTTTTGTATTTGTTTTTTAATATTTTAGTGTCTTACTGTATATAAAAAAAAAACAGTACCAAAGCTGATCGATATCTGGTTCTAATTCAAACAGCTCAGTCGTGCTGTCATCCGTTACTGTGCTAGGTGTTTTTTTTAGCATTTTTATGAATTTTTGTATTTATTTTCTAACTCAAAATGAGTCCAAAGAAAGCAACCTGTGTGGTTTGAAACATTTAGGAAGTATCCACAGCATTTAACACTCCCTCCCCTCTCAATAAGTCTTTGTATGCTGAATAATTAGAAGCCAGGGCTGTGGGGTCTCACCTCTGGATTCATTAACATCTTGAAAGTGGAGACAAGGGGTGGGTACATTTCACACTTGAATCATTACAGTGCCAATTACCGGTACTTGGGAATTGATACCACTACTCATACCATGTTTTGTGTGTGTTGATTGTTTAATAATACAATCACATTTTAATGCAATATTTTAAAATGATAATGGTCCAGTTGTATTTTCAGTGGTAATCAAGAAGTATATACATGTATGTATATATATATATACATATATATATATATATATATATATATATATATAATCTGAACCTTGGTATTTACCGTGATGACGGACTGGCAGTGTGTCGCGCCTCGCCAAGGAGCAGCGAGAATACCAAGAAACGCATATGCCAAATTTTCAAAGAGAACGGCCTACGGATCACGATTGAAGCCAACAAGCAAACCGTCAACTTCCTTGACGTCACTTTCAACCTGAGAAATAACAGCTACCAACCATTCACGAAACCCAACACAACACTCCAATACGTGCACCATGACAGCAACCATCCACCCACCACCACGAAAAGAATACCTAACGGAATCAATAAAAGGCTATCGATGCTGTCATCTAGCAAAGCTGAATTTGACCAAGCAACCCCCCTGTACCAAAAAGCCCTTGATGAAAGCGGGTACAATTTCACCCTCACCTATGAACCCACGCCAGGAAACCAGCCAAAAAAGAACAGAAAACGAAACGACATCATCTGGTACAACCCCCCATACAGCAAAAACGTCCCAACTAACATTGGACACAAATTCCTCAATCTGATTGACAAACACTTTCCCAAAGACAACACCCTAAGAAAAGTATTCAACAAGAACAACATTAAATTGAGCTACAGCTGCATGAACAATATACGACAAATCATCTCAAACCACAACAAAACAATTGCAAATGAGCCGTCGGCCCCCAGACAGAGCGACTCCAAAACCAACAAAGACTGTAACTGTCGAAAGAAACCCGATTGCCCTCTCAACGGGGGGTGCTTACAAACATCAGTTGTCTACCAATCTAAGGTAACACGCAAGGACTTTAACACATCCGACACATATGTAGGATTAACCGAGGGAGAATTCAAAACCAGATGGAACAATCACAAGGCTTCTTTCAGGAACCAAAACCTGCGAAATACCACAGAGCTCAGCAAACACATTTGGGACCTCAAAGACAATAATGTTGAATATTCAATAACATGGCAAATTCTTGCATCCAGCACACCTTACAATAGTGGTAATAAAAGATGCAACCTATGCTTGAAAGAGAAACTGTTTATTATTTACCGTCCAGACCTGTCATCCCTCAACAAGCGCAGCGAAATTGTGACAGCATGCCGCCATAGACGGAAACACCTCCTAGGTAACACATGAGCCAATCACCACGCCCCTAGGCCAGCCTGTACCCACCCACTCTGTGCCCTATATAAACCATGGTATGCGAATGCTCCCATTAAAATCTCCTGATGATTGAGGGTACCCCCCCCTCATGAAACAGGCCTGTAGAGATGAAATAGTCTTGTGATTTTTTTTCCCACACATACATATATATATATATATATGTATATATATATATATATATCTTGATGTTTTAATGGTTTTTTTTATATGTTTTTTTAATATTTTAGTGTCTTACTGCGGTGTTTTTCAACCTTTTTTGAGCCAAGGCACATTTTTTTCATTGAAAAAATGCAGAGGCACACCACCAGCAGAAATCTATAAAAAATGAAACTCAGTTGACAGTAAAAAGTTGTTGTCACAATTGTTGCATATGACTTTAAAGCATAACCAAGCATGCATCACTACAGCTCTTGTCTCAAAGTAGGTGTACTGTCACCACCTGTCACATCACACCCTGACTTATTTGGACTTTTTTGCTGTTTTCCTGTGTGAAGTGTTTTACTTCTTGTCTTGCGCTCCTATTTTGGTGGCTTTTTCTCTCTTTTTTTGGTATTTTCCTGTAGCAGTTTCATGTCTTCCTTTGAGCGATATTCCCCACACCTGCTTTGTTTTAGCAATCAAGAATATTTCAGTTGTTTTTATCCTTCTTTGCGGGGACATTGTTGATTGTCACGTCATGTTTGGATGTACTTTGTGGACGCCGTCTTTGCTCCGCAGTAAGTCTTTGCTGTCGTCCAGCATTCTGTTTTTGTTTACTTTGTAGCCAGTTCAGTTTTATTTTTGTTCTGCATAGCCTTCCCTAAGCTTCAATGCCTTTTCTTAGGGACACCTTTTGTTTTTTTTGGTTCAAGCATTAGACACCTTTTTACCTGCACACTGCCTCCCGCGGTTTCCGACATCTACAAAGCAATTATCTACCTGCTGCCACCTACTGATATGGAAGAGTATTACGTGGTAGGTCTGCCGATCTCCAGACAGTACAGACACTCAACAACAACACATTATTTGCGGATTATAATTACTGCTTTGCAAAAAATATTTTTAACCCAAATAGGTGGAATTACATAATCTCCCACGGCACACTGTCTTACTGTATATGAAAAAAAAAACAGTACAAAAGTTAATTTTACGGTTAAAAACTCAGTCGGCGGAATTTAACCGTAAAATATTTTGTCAATTTTACAGTCTACAATTTGATTGATCATTTCTTTTGAAATAATGAGTCAAGCAGATATTTAAATACAGCATTTTTTTTTATTTTAACAAAAACATTTTTTTGGAATAATTTATAATACAATATTTTAATTTTGTATTTGTATAAATAATATTTAATTTTAAAAGATATGCAATTGCATGCAGTACATGATTTTTAATTAAAAAAAAAGGGAAATGAATATTTTTAGTAAAAAAAGATTAAGCATTTTATTAAGGCATATTATTTCCAGGCTATCGCGGCAAGATTTGGCCCCCGGGCATTAAGTTTGACACCTGTGCTATAGAGCGAGTACTGAGTTGGTCCCCAGCATGGCGCCCTGTCGTCACGGGTGGGGCTTTTGACCAATCAGAGAGAGTATGACCAGACAATCTGTCAAGACTTGGACTATGGCGTGGTTTGTTCTCCCATGGTGCAAATGAACATTTGGACCAGACATGGCGTGAAGGTGAAGACATATTTAATTTTACTATAACAAAAATAACAAACTAAAGGCGCGCACAAGGCGGAAGTACAAACTTGACAAATGAAACCAATACTTGCACGTGGGCAAAAAAACTAAGGACATTGAACAAAAGTCGCTAACTGTGGCATGAATCGAAAAAAAACTTACTTGGACAGGGCATGAAGTACGCAGAGGTAAACAGAGTGTGATGTCGCCAGACAGACTTCCTGGCAACAATGGGTTTAAATAATAGTGACATGATTAAACGCAGGTGCGTGAGTCGTGAGGGCAGGTAAAAACTAATGGGTTGCTATGGTGACAAACAAGAGTGCACAATGAGTCCAAACGTGGAACAGGTGAAACTAATGGGTAACCATGGAAACAAGACAAGGGAGTGAAAAGCCAGAAACTAAAGAGTCCAATAACTCAACAAAACAAAACATGATTACACAGACATGACACAATCTTCGAAATGATTAGTCAAAAGCCCCTCAGGTGACTACAGGGCACCCCGCTAAGGACCAACTCTGAAACCGGACTTGCCATACCCTCTCTATGCACGGCTGTGTTGTCGTGGAACTATAGGAAGTAACCTTTGCCAAGAAAGTGAATTTGCCAGTAGTTACCCATTTCTGAAAAAATAGCCCTGCTATTTAAAGGGTGAACATTATCACCAGACCTATGTAAGCGTCAATATATACCTTGATGTTGCAGAAAAAAGACCATATATTTTTTTAACCGATTTCCGAACTCTAAATGGGTGAATTTTGGCGAATTAAACGCCTTTCTATTTTTTGCTTTCGGAAGCAATCCGCCATTTTCTCAAACACCGAGTCAAATCAGCTCTGTTATTTTCCGTTTTTTTTCGACTGTTTTCCGTACCTTGGAGACATCATGCCTCGTCGGTGTGTTGTCGGAGGGTGTAACAACACCAACAGGGACGGATTCAAGTTGCACCAGTGGCCCAAAGATGCCAAAGTGGCAAGAAATTGGACGTTTGTTCCGCACACTTTACCCACGAAAGCTATGCTACGACAGAGATGGCAAGAATGTGTGGATATCCTGCGACACTCAAAGCAGATGCATTTCCAACCATAAAGTCAAAGAAATCTGCCGCCAGACCCCCATTGAATCTGCCGGAGTGTGTGAGCAATTCAGGGACAAAGGCCCTCGGTAGCACGGCAAGCAATGGCGGCAGTTTGTTCCCGCAGACGAGCGAGCTAAACCCCCTGGATGTCTTGGCTCACATCAACTCCAAAACTGGACGGATCAGCTTTCAGGAAAAGAGCGAGGATGAGGGTATGTCTACAGAATATATTAATTGATGACAACTGGGCTGTCTGCACTCTCAAAGTGCATGTTGTTGCCAAATGTATTTCATATGCTGTAAACCTAGTTCATAGTTGTTAGTTTCCTTTAATGCCAAACAAACACATACCAATCGTCGGTTAGAAGGCGATCGGCGAATTCGTCCTCGCTTTCTCCCGTGTTGCTGGCTGTCGTGTCGTTTTCGTCGGTTTCGCTTGCATACGGTTCAAACCGATATGGCTCAATAGCTTCACTTTCTTCTTCAATTTCGTTTTCGCTACCTGCCTCCACACTACAACCGTCCGTTTCAATACATTCGTAATCTGTTGAATCGCTTAAGCCGCTGAAATCCGAGTCTGAATCCGAGCTAATGTCGCTATAGCTTGCTGTTCTTTCCGCCATGTTTGTTTGTGTTGGCTTCACTATGTGACATCACAGGAAAATGGACGGGTGGTTAAAATCAGGCACTTTGAAGCTTTTTTTTAGGGATATTGCGTGACGGGTAAAATTTTGAAAAAAACGTCGACAAATAAAATAAGCCACTGGGAACTGATTTTTAATGGTTTTAACCCTTCTGAAATTGTGATAATGTTCCCCTTTAAAGCTGACACAAATACGCGCTGTGGAGCCGACTGCAAAGCAAGCACGTTTGACAAGTAACTTCCGTAATAAGAGCAATGAAACACATACCAGTTAATGAATGCGATAAAAGACTTGCATGGCGGACAAAGCCGAGGCACACTACAATGCTAAACTGCTTCTTTGTTATTTGAGCAGGCCATCAAAGGGGCCACCTTTCCAAATGGAACTCGAGGCTATCTCCCTGTGGCCACAGAGGATTAGTGACATTCAAGAATGAGGTTTTGTTTTTTGTTTTTTGTTTTTTCTGTGCTTGTTTGCCTGCAGTGTTTGCTCTGTGACTGTTTGCCAAGCGCTGGCAAGGGTGTCAAGGGACCTGCACATGAGTAGCTCCGAAGGTGCAATCAATCATGTGTGACTCTTCAAATGTAACAGTAGCAAGACACACGATGCACGCAACACGCCGACACGTTCGCAAAAGTGCGGCGTTACACCTGCTCACTGTTGAGTCAGCACATGCACCGCACAAGGAAGGCCAGCTGCATGACACGGGCATCCAACAAAACATGAAGATACCCTCCTCCAAGATTCATGCAGAATCCTACAAGAGCCCGGACAGTAGAGATGCGCGGTTTGCGGACACAACCGCGGAGTCCGCGGGTCAGGCGGTTGAAATAAAAAAAAAATAGATTTTATCCGCGGGTCGGGTCGGGCGGTTGAAATAAAAAAAAATTATATTTTAAATAGATTCCTGTGGGGAGTGCTCAGAGAGTATGGGGTATCGGACTGTCTGATTTTGGCGGTCCGCTCCCTGTATGATCAGTGTCAGAGCTTGGTCCGCATTGCCGGCAGTAAGTCGGACACGTTTCCAGTGAGGGTTGGACTCCGCCAAGGCTGCCCTTTGTCACCGATTCTGTTCTGAACTTTTATGGACAGAATTTCTAGGCGCAGTCAAGGCGTTGAGGGGATCTGGTTTGGTGGCTACAGGATTAGGTCTCTGCTTTTTGCAGATGATGTGGTCCTGATGGCTTCATCTGGCCAGGATCTTCAGCTCTCGCTGGATCGGTTCGCAGCCGAGTGTGAAGCGACTGGGATGAGAATCAGCACCTCCAAGTCCGAGTCCATGGTTCTCGCCCGGAAAAGGGTGGAGTGCCAACTCCGGGTTGGGGAGGAGATCTTGCCCCAAGTGGAGGAGTTCAAGTACCTCAGAGTCTTGTTCACGAGTGAGGGAAGAGTGGATCGTGAGATCGACAGGCGGATCGGTGCGGCGTCTTCAGTAATGCGGACGCTGTATCGATCCGTTGTGGTGTAGAAGGAGCTGAGCCGGAAGGCAAAGCTCTCAATTTACCGGTCGATCTACGTTCCCATCCTCACCTATCGTCATGAGCTTTGGGTTATGACCGAAAGGACAAGATCCCGGGTACAAGCAGCCTAAATGAGTTTCCTCCGCAAGGTGGCGGGGCTCTCCCTCAGAGATAGGGTGAGAAGCTCTGTCATCCGGGGGGAGCTCAATGTAAAGCCGCTGCTCCTCCACATCGAGAGGAGCCAGATGAGGTGGTTCGGGCATCTGGTCAGGATGCCACCCGAGCGCCTCCCTAAGGAGGTGTTTAGGGCATGTCCGACCGGTAGGAGGCCACGAGGAAGACCCAGGACACGTTGGGAAGACTATGTCTCCCGGCTGGCCTGGGAACGCCTCGGGATCCCTCGGGAGGAGCTGGACGAAGTGGCTGGGGAGAGGGAAGTCTGGGCTTCCCTGCTTAGGCTGCTGCCCCCGCGACCCGACCTCGGATAAGCGGAAGAAGATGGATGGATGGATGGTGTCGAAAAGTATCAAAATACATTTTGGTATCGAGACAACCATAATACATGATTTAAAGAATCAGTGTTTCGACTATATTTGATACAAGTTATTTATGCAATATACTGTGCAATAAGGACAGAAAATGTCGTGTCCTTCACAAACAAACAAAGTCATAGACACTTCTGATATAAACAAACATTTTGTTGGATGTCTCATAGAGACATACTGTCCCTCTAGCGTGGAGCTATAATGACATCCAGGTATGTTTGCTCCTCATTTTGCACGCCTCATTGCACATCTAAACAGGCTGTGAGCTCTTTGCTTATGCATGTGTGTGTTGATAGGTGTAAACATGCTGTATTCCCCACACACATCCACACCACCGAGTGTGCTCAATATCGATGTGCCACAGCCACCGTGTACAGTGGTGGTCAAAGGCAGGGCCGGCCCGTGGCATAGGCCGTATAGGCAAATGCTAAGGGCGCCGTCCATAAGGGGGCGCCACGCCAGTTCCACAAATGTTGGAGGGAAAAAAAAGAAAAAAAAAGTTGGTACTATTATTTCTAAATACAAAAAATAATCCCACGTTAATTAAAATGCAAAGTAAAGCCTATTTAATAGAAATATTATTTGTTACAACATTAACCCCCCCATCACCCCCGCACGGTGCGCCCCCTCCCTTCCCGTATCATGACTCTTTTTGGACGTCACCACATCAAAAAATCAACACAAGATGTCAAAACGGCCAAAACTGTCAGGTGCCCAGGGAAGAAAAAAGAGAAAAGAAGAGGAGGAGAAACGAGAAAAGACAGAGGTAGCAGGTAGGTAACGTTAGCCTACATGAAATTATTTGTCTGTTACAGAATGTGATAGTAACCTGGCTTTTTAGCATTAAGCTAATGTTACATGAGTCGGCAATTGCTAATCAATAAATAGCTAGTTCTGTTTTAACGTCGGGTTAATATTGTGGATGGGGCTAAATTGTTATGGAAAATAATAATGTAACGTTAGGTAATTACAGTACTCCCACCTTACATTCCTCTGGGACATTTGTATTAGATCTTTTTTGTTTACATTGTTATTGCCTTCTGGTTAGCTAATGTTTGCCCTGCAGGCAATAGTCACTTTTCCACCCCTTTATATATTAGGTATAGTTGTAAGTTAAAAAAAAAGGTCAAAGACAAAGCTATTCGGTTTCTTGTGAGTATATACACTTCACTGCCGATGTGGAGGGGGGGGCGCCACCTAAAATCTTGCCTAGGGCGCCAGATTGGTTAGGGCCGGGCCTGGTCAAAAGTGTGCATACACTTGTAAAGAACATCATGTCATGGCTGTCTTGACTTTACAATCATTTCTTATTTTTTTGTGATGTAGTGATTGGAGCACATACTTGTTGCTCACAAAAAACATTCATGAAGTTTGCTTCTTTTATGAATTTATTATGGCTCTACTGAAAATGTGAGGGTCAAAAGTATACATACAGCAATGTTAATATTTGCTTACATGTCCCTTGGCAAGCTTACCTGCAATAAGGCGCTTTTGGTAGCCATCCACAAGCTTCTGCTTGAATTTTTGACCACTCCTCTTGACAAAATTGGTGCAGTTCAGCTAAATGTGTTGCTTTTCTGACATGGACTTGTTTCTTCAGCATTGTCCACACATTTAAGTCAGGACTTTGGGAAGACCATTCTAAAACCTTCATTCCAGCCTGATTTAGCCATTCATTTACCACTTTTGAGGTGTGTTTGGGGTAATTGTCCTGTTGGAACACCCAACTGCACCCAAGACCTGATGATTTTAGCTTGTCCTGAAGAATTTGGAGGTAATCCTCATTTTTCATTGTCCCATTTACTCTCTGTAAAGCAGCAGTTCCATTGGCAGCAAAACAGGCCCAGAGCATAATACTACCACCACCATGCTTGACGGTAGGTCTGGTGTTCCTGGGATTGAAGGCCTCACCTTTTCTCCTCCAAACATATTGCTGGGTATTCTGGCCAAATAGCTTATTTTTTGTTTCATCTGACCACAGAGCTTTCCTCCAGAAGGTCTTATCTTTGTCCATGTGATGTCAGATGAAACAAAAATGTGTGGACAATGCCGAAGAAACAAGTCCATGTCAGAAAACCAACACATTTAGCTGAACTGCACCAATTTTGTCGAAAGGAGTGGTCAACAATTCAAGCAGAAGCTTGTGGATGGCTACTGTGGAGAATGCATATATGTTTAAGAGTTATTTCTTTATTCATAGTCATGTTTAAATCAGCTAGTGTTTTTCTATGTGTACTCTTTCTATGTTTTATCTTATGTCCGCAAGTAAACTGTGTGCTTTACCTTGAAGACTTGGAATGTAGGAGTTGGAGTACTTCCTTTATATCTTTTCTATATTAGAACGATGAGGCTGTATTCCTTTCTGGACAGGGTGGGGGCTTTCTTCGTATTCAAGAAGTTGTCTCTTCCGTTTGAACGTTGCAAAACTTTTGTGTATAATAATTCACAGATGTTATTTTATTATATAAAAAGGTCAGAAAATGATTTTATATATTTGTAAACACTCTGAAATGGGAAATGGGTAGGATTAAATAGGCTTTGTTTCTTTGTACTCCTTTTTGGACATGATGTATAGTGAAATGACATGAAATTGTGTGATGTATTATACTGTAAGTGTGTTTGTGTTCGAAATAAATTAAAAGAAAGAAAGGAAGAGTGTTAGACCAATTCAAGAAGCCAGTATGAATGTATTGGTGTGGCCTGGTCTCCTGAAGCTTTAGTAAAACTTGATAATATTCCTATTCTGTCTTGATGGTCCTTCTTACTCAGCATATATGTCATCTAAAAGAACTTGGGATTGACCAGTGACTTCAATTCCCTGGGAGGAAAGGCTGGTCAGACGCAACACTACCAACAGCGCCTTATTGCAGGTAAACTTGCCAAGGGACATGTAAGCAAATATTAACATTGCTGTATGTATACTTTTGACCCTCACATTTTCAGTAGAGCCATAATAAATTCATAAAAGAAGCAAACTTCATGAATGTTTTTTGTGAGCAACAAGTATGTGCTCCAATCACTACATCACAAAAAAATAAGAAATGATTGTAAAGTCAAGACAGCCATGACATGATGTTCTTTACAAGTGTATGTACACTTATGACCAGGACTGTATGTGTAAACATGATGTATTCCCCACAAACATCCACACCACATCTCTGAGTGTACCACAGCCAGCATTCAATTAAAAGTGCATTACTGTGTGTGTGTTTGTGTGGACTTTACCCACATGTTGACGTTTGTGTTAGTCAAACTCCTCGTCTGATCCAAAATTCTCATCTCATCTCCTACTCACACACTCTTTCTTTTATTCTACCGGCGACATTCTCCGAGAAATAGCCAAGAAGAGACGTGAATGTACACGTTCCGCCATCAGCTTGTTGAGTTCTTCAATGAGTTTAGTTTAGACAGAACATGTATTGATAATGAGGCAGATTGCATGATGTTCTAGATAGGTCATCACATACCACAGCTCTGTCACGGCCCATTGGTCCTGATGACAGCCCACAAGACACAACGATGTTACACTCACAGCCCTTGATGGTGTTATGGGGACACTCTCAGCTCCATCCATCGATCCATTTTCTACCGCTTATTCCCTTTGGGGTCGCGGGGGGCGCTGGAGCCTATCTCAGCTACAATCGGGCGGAAGGCGGGGTACACCCTGGACAAGTCGCCACCTCATCGCAGGGCCAACACAGATAGACAGACAACATTCACACTCACATCCACACACTAGGGACCATTTAGTGTTGACAATCAACTTATCCCCAGGTGCATGTCTTTTTCCAAGACTTTCCAAAACAAGTCAAATAAGCTAACTTCAATGAACCCAAAATAGCTTAAAATAAGTATATTCTCACTAATAACAAGTGCATTTTTCTTGGTAGAAAAAAAAGAGACCTTTTTGCTCAATATGTTGAAAAATATTCTTAAATGAAGTAAATGCTAGTGCCATTATCTTGACATAATGATATTACATTTCTTGAAACCAGCAAACTTATACTAGAAACTCATTTATTGTTCTTAATGGAAAGGCAACAAGGCAACATCTTGTTACTCTCGGGGTCTCCTAGCCGCTCAGGCAAATCATATTGTCTAAAAATGCATTTTTCCATGAATAACATGACATTATCGCATCAAGTGCGTGCTCTTTCAGTCAATTAGTGCAACATATATACAGCCCGGCCCCCGGCCAAAATGCTTTTATTGTAATTTTGAAGAATTTATCTGAATGTGCATGAACTATTTCTGTTCAAAATAGTTAGAAATGTTAAATGTTGAAATATTAACTGTCAGTTTACTGTACTGTGCCAACTGTACTACTATATGAGTACCGTATTTTCCGCACTATAAGGCGCACCTAAAAACCACACATTTTCTCAAAAGCTGACAGTGCGCCTTATAACCCGGTGCGCTTTATATATGGATTAATATTAAGATTCATTTTCATAAAGTTTCGGTCTCGCAACTACGGTAAACAGCCGCCATCTTTTTTCCCCGTAGAAGAGGAAGTGCTTCTTCTTCTACGCAAGCAACCGCCAAGGTAAGCACCCGCCCCCATAGAACAGGAAGCGCTTCTTCTTCTACTGTAAGCAACCACCCGCCCGCGTAGCAGAAGAAGAAGCGCGCGGATATTACCGTACGTTTCATTTCCTTTGTGTGTTTACATCTGTAAAGACCACAAAATGGCTCCTACTAAGCGACAGGGATCCGGTTCATGAAAAGACGCAATCTCTCCATCCGCACACGGACTACTATTTCACAGCAACTGCCTAAAGACTTTCAAGAAAAGCTGGCTACTTTCCGTGCATATTGTAAAAACAAGATAGCTGAAAAAAAGATCCGGCCAGAGAACATTATCAACATGGACGAGGTTCCACTGACTTTCGATATTCCTGTGAACCGCACTGTGGATACAACGGGAGCACGTACGGTGAATATTCGCACCACAGGGAATGAGAAGTCATCCTTCACTGTGGTTCTAGCTTGCCATGCTAATGGCCAGAAACTTCCACCCATGGTGATATTCAAAAGGAAGACCTTGCCAAAAGAGACCTTTCCAGCCGGCGTCATCATAAAAGCTAACTCGAAGGGATGGATGGATGAAGAAAAGATGAGCGAGTGGTTAAGGTAAGTTTACGCGAAGAGGCCGGGTGGCTTTTTTCACGCAGCTCCGTCCATGTTGATATACGACTCCATGCGCGCCCACATCACGCTGGTTTTTAATATATTATTAAAGTTTGACTGACCTATCTGACTGTTTTTTTGACATTCCTTTAGCGCAGTTAGATGCGGCTTATAACACGGGGCGGCTTATAGGTGGACAAAGTTTTGAAATATGCCGTTCATTGAAGGCGCGGCTTATAACCCAGGGCGCCTTATGGTGCGGAAAATACGGTACCTGTTTTCTATTGTTTCATTGAAAATAAAACAGCAAAGTCCATTTGGCTGTCATCTGTTTTAATTATGACACACAATTGTGTCAAAGTCATGATTTTTTTTAATTCCATGCTTGAAATAAGAAATTATTACTTTAAAAAGTAGTTTTATACTTGTGAGTGTTGATGACACAGCTTTGCAACACTTGATATTCTAGTTTCAAGCATGTTTTACTCAATATAGCTCATCAAATCTCAGCAACAAGCTGTAATATCTTACTGAGATCATTTAGGACACTTAAAACAAGTAAAACACTCTAACATAAAATCTGCTTAGTGAGAAGAATTATCTTATCAGACAGAAAATAAGCAAATATCACCCTTATTTGACATATTTCATCTTACTTAGATTTCAGTTTCTGCAGTGTACATACCCGTACCACACGTGGCTTGAAAAACATGGTTCACTACTTCAAGTTGTTTAAACTCTCAACCACATTCATTTTAATCGTCAAAAAGAAAGCGAGAAAGAATGTTGAAAAAAAACAAAAGAGCTAAAGGACAGAAATGTTTCCATTACTGGAGGAATCAGACCATAACATGTATTATTCCCACAGAGAACAGGTGACCTTTTTAAAAATGCAGACTGAATTGTCATGTCTGTATTATCATGTTTTGTTTTAAGTCATGTTTTGTTTAGTTTCCGTCTTTCACTCCCTTGTCTGGTCACCATAGCAACTATTAGTTTTCACCTGTCACGTCACGCACCTGTTTCACGTCTTGAGTCACGCACCTGTTTTCGTTAATCATGTCTGTAGTATTTAAGTTCAGTGTTTTTCAGTTTGTTTTTCTGACGACCTCGCACCCCATACCACTCCACATTTATGCTACGTCCATTGTTTCATATGTCCATGTTCACGCTGCTCCTTTTTTGTCCAAGCCAAGTAAGTTTTTGTTCCATGTTTATACTCTTTTTGTTTTTCATAGTTTATTCTCCGCCACTGTGCGTGCTTTTCATTTGTACTTTTTGCTATAGTCTTTTGTTTTTTCATAGTTTATTCTCCGCCACTGTGCGCGCTTTCATTTATTCCTTTTTTGATAGATTAAATAAATCATGTACCTTGGTTCCCGTCTCGCCCGTGCCAATTTTCCGCTGCATCCTGGAAAAGCAAACACCCCGGACCAAGTCTTGACATGAATACTATTTTTTGTATTATTTTTGCTGCCTCAGCATGTTCTTGCTACTCATCGTAAACCAAGCTGGAGATGTTAACATGACAGCTACGTTCATGTCATTGTGTCTGCTGAACATACTTGCCAACCTTGAGACCTCCGATTTCGGGAGGTGGGGGGAGGGAGTGGGGGTGGGCGTGGTCGGGGTGGGACGGGGGCATGGCTAAAAGGGGAGGAGTATATTTACAGCTAGAATTCACCAAGTCAAGTATTTCATATATATATATATATATATATATATATATATATATATATATATATATATATATAAGACATACTTGACGTTCAGTGAATTCTAGCTATATATATATATATATATATATATATATATATATATATATATATATATATATATATTTTTTTTTTTAATTGTATTTTATTTTATTTTTTTTATTTTATTATATATATATATATATATGTATATATATATATATATATATATATATATATATATATATACATATATATATATATATATATATATAGACATACTTGACGTTCAGTGAATTCTAGCTATATATATATATATATATATATTTTTTTTAAATTGTATTTTATTTTTTTATTTTTTATTTTATTATTCAATATATATATATATATATATATATATATATATATATATATATATATATATATATATATATATTTTTTTTTTTTTTTTTTAATTGTATTTTATTTTTTATTTTTTATTTTATTATATATATATATATATATATACATATATATATATATATATATATATATATATATATATATATAGACATACTTGACGTTCAGTGAATTCTAGCTATATATATATATATATTTTTTTTTTAAATTGTATTTTATTTTTTTATTTTTTATTTTATTATTCATATATATATATATATATATATATATATATATATATATATATTATTATTATTATTATTTTTTTTTTACTTTTTATTTTTATTTTATATATATATATATATATATATATATATATATGTGTGGGAAAAAAAATCACAAGACTATTTCATCTCTACAGGCCTGTTTCATGAGGGGGGGTACCCTCAATCATCATATATATATATATATATATATATACTTGAATTTCAGTGTTCATTTATTTACACATATACACACACATGACACTCATCTACTCATTGTTGAGTTAAGGGTTGAATTGTCCATCCTTGTTCTATTCTCTGTCGCTATTTTTCTAACCATGCTGAACACCCTCTCTGATGATGCATTGCTGTGTGGCACGCACAAAAGTGCTTTCATCAAATGCACTAGATGGCAGTATTGTCCTGTTTAAGAGTGTCACAACATTGCTGTTTACGGCAGACAAACTGCTTTACGGTAGACAAAAAAGTGACTGCTGTTGTTGTGTGTTGTTGCCACGCTGGGAGGACGTTAATGAAACTGCCTAACAATAAACCCACATAAGAAACCAAGAACTCGCCCTCCATCATTCTATAGTTATAATGTGATTGGGCAGGTACGCTTTTTTATATTGTGGAGGACCTGAGTCCGCCTGAATTTCAGGAGATTTTTGGGAGAACATTTGTCCCGGGAGGTTTTCGGGACAGGCGCTGAATTTCGGGAGTCTCCCGGAAAATCCGGGAGGGTTGGCAAGTATGCTGCTGAACGACAGAGATGTCAGTGTATGAGTCTTAACCTGAACTTAACCCTTGTGTAATGTTCATATTGTTGTTACTCAGCCAGCGTTTGTGGGTCTGATGGACCCCTTGCATTTTGTGGCTTCTAATGCCTCACAATCATACACTTTTATGTTGAAATACTGAACAGGTGTTTACCTTATCCCAATAAACATCTGTTCAGTATTTGAACATAAAAGTGTTTGATTGTGAGGCATTAAAAGCCACAAAATGCAACGGGTCCATCAGACCCACAAACGCTGGCTGAGTAACAACAATATGAACGTTGCACAAAAAAATTATTTGCAAGTTTCTGCATCCCACAGGGATTCTTCTTTTGTGTTTCTGCACCTGCGGTTCCCACACAAGGTTGCGACATTGTTTGTCAACACTGTCTGCTCTCATTTTCTCGCACATTTGACCCTCTGATGTTCTGTGTACCTACACTCTGTCCTCCTCCTGTCTAGGCCTGCTGTGTGTGTGTGTGTGTGTGTCATACTTGCCAACCCTCCCGGATTTTCCGGGAGACTCCCGAAATTCAGCGCCTCTCCCGAAAACCTCCCGGGACAAATTTTCTCCCGACAATATCCCGAAATTCACCTGAGTCCCCTAACCCACAACATAAACAACATACCTGCCCAATCACGTTATAACTGTAGAATGATGGAGGGCGAGTTCTTGGTTTCTTATGTGGGTTTATTGTTAGGCAGTTTCATTAACGTCCTCCCAGCGCGGCAACAACACACAACAACAGCAGTCACTTTTTTGTCTACCGTAAAGCAGTTCGTCTGCCGTAAACAGCAATGTTGTGACACTCTTAAACAGGACAATACTGCCATCTAGTGCATTTGATGAAAGCACTTTTGTGCGTGCCACACATCAATGCATCATCAGAGAGGGTGTTCAGCATGGTTCGAAAAATAGTGACAGAGAATAGAACAAGGATGGACAATTCAACCCTTAACTCAACAATGAGTAGATGAGTGTTATGTGTGTGTATATGTGTAAATAAATTCAGGTATTTATTTTATATATATATATATATATATATATATATATATATATATATATATATATATATATATATATATATATATATATATATATATATATATATATATATATATATATATATATAATCTAGGAAATACTTGACTTGGTGAATTCTAGCTGTAAATATACTCCTCCCCTTTTAGCCACACCCCGACCACGCCCACCCCCACCCCCTTCCCCCCACCTCCGGAAATTGGAGGTCTCAAGGTTGGCAAGTATGGTTTGTGTGTGTGTTTGTGTATGTGCTGTCATATATATATATATGTATACATTTATGTTTTATCATATGTATATATTCATATATACTGTACTGTATGTATTTATGTATACATGTATGTTTTATTATATGTATATATTTATATATACTGTACTGTATGTATTTATGTATAATATATATGTATACTGGGGTGAGTTTTTCCTTGCCCTTATGTGGGCTTTGTACCGAGGATGTCGTTGTGGCTTGTGCAGCCCTTTGAGACACTTGTGATTTAGGGCTATATAAATAAACATTGATTGATTGATTGATTGACATGTTGTGTATGTTTAATTGTCTACGTATTATGTACATATATTTGTATATGTAGTACATGTTTTGTACATTTATACAATAATGTAAACTGAATGAAAATAGGTTGAGAAATGAGCAAGATATGATTTATTTTCAATTTAGATGTGTTACTTTCATTGAGTACTTTGCTGTCCTTAAAAATGGCCAACTCACAGAACTTATTACTATGTGTGTGTTCGGTCAAATCTACCTAGCAACAGCGGTTGGTCCTCACAACTACAGAAGTAAAATATTTTTTTTACTTTGAGTGTTTTGCATTCTGAAGTGAAGTTGCAACTCTCTACTCCCATCTAGTGCTAGATATATTTTTTTCATCCTTCTAGCTATAGTGGAAAGGGGGGTCCTCACAACCTACTGACCAAACGTGGGTCCTCACAAAGTAGGCAAGACGTGTATGTGTGTGTGTGTGTGTGTGTGTGTGTGTGTGTGTGTGTGTGTGTGTGTGTCACAGAACTTATTACTGTATAGACGGTATAGCTCGGTTGGTAGAGCGGCCGTGCCAGCAACTCGAGGGTTGCAGGTTCGATCCCCGCCTCCGCCATCCTAGTCACTGCCGTCGTGTCCTCGGGCAAGACACTTTACCCACCTGCTCCCAGTGCCACCCACACTGCTTTAAATGTAACTTAGATATTGGGTTTCACTATGTAAAGCTTGAGAAAAAGTGCTATATAAATGTAATTCACTTCACTTCACTACTATGTGTGTGTTCGGTCAAATCTACCTAGCAACAGCGGTTGGTCCTCACAACTACAGAAGTAAAATAACTGTTTTACTTTGTGTGTTTTGCATTCTGAAGTGAGGTTGCAACTCTCTAATCCCATTTTTGCTGGATATATTGTTTTCATTATTCTCGCTATAGTGGAAAGGGGGGCCCTCAGAACCTACTAACCCAGGGGTCGGCAACCCGCATGCGGCTCTTTGATCACTCTGATGCGGCTCAGCAGCTTACTTGCTGAACCCCCCAATTTTCCCGTGAGACTTCCGGATTTCAGTGCCTCTCGCAGAAAACTCCCGGGATTAATATTAGACGATTTTCACCCTTACAGCTATAATAAGGGCGTGCCATGATGGTACAACATTTGGCGCCCTCTACAATCTGTATTAACAGCGTGCCAGCCCAACACTTGTTATACAATATACATCTTCTGCTTGCACACGTACGTTACAGCAAGGCATACTTAGTCAACAACCACACAGGTTACACTGACGGTGACCATATAAAACAACTTTAACACTCTTACTAATAATGCGCCACACTTTGAACCAAAACCAAACAAGAATGACAAACACATTTCGGGAGAACATCTGCACCTTAACACAACATAAACACAACAGAACAAACACCCAGAATCCCATGCAGCCCTGACTCTTCCGGGCTACATTATACACCCCTGCTACCACCAAACCCCGCCCCCACCCCAACCCTGCTCCCTCACACATCAACCCCCCCCCCCCCCCCCCCCCCCCCCTCTCTGTGCGTCGGTTGAGGTGGGCGGGGTTTGGTGGGGGGAGAGTTAGGGCTGCATGGGATTCTGGGTATTTGTCCTGTTGTGTTTATGTTGTGTTACGGTGCAGATGTTCTCCCGAAATGTGTTTGTCATTCTTGTTTGGTGTGGGTTCACAGTGTGGCGCATTATTAGTAAGAGTGTTAAAGTTGTTTTATATGGTGTGTGTGTGTGTGTGTGTGTGTGTGTGTGTGTGTGTGTGTGTGTGTGTGTGTGTGTGTGTGTGCTACACAGAACATCAATTTCCACACTTCTATTAGCCCTGGGTCCAGTGGACCCGGACATCTTATATGTAATATAAATGTGTAGGGGGGGTGTATGGTGTGTGTGGTCATTAAATATGTATTGTGATATATGTTCTTCACAGAAAATGAGCCAAAGTCAGTGAGTCTCAGTTTGAAAAATTAATTAATTGTATCATTTTTCTTTTAATAAAAAAATGAAAACGGGTCCCACAGACCCGAACACCACACAAGGGTTAAATGTATTTATTCCCTACAAGGACAAAAGCTTATGTATCTTGTAAAACTCATTTTTTTTAAATGGATCAATTTGAGTTCCTAAAACTTTTACTCTGTTAACTTACGCATGAGAGGTTACTTTTTTGTTGAAAAGGTCAAGGTTTCACTCTGAAATGGTTTGGGGAAGTTTTATATTATTGTGTTTCAGACGAGATAAAGTCAAGGATCACATCTGAGAAAGTTCCTTCCCCCGAAGGAGTCCGTGACCTTCTAACGGAAAAGAATACGACACAATGGAAAGGGAGAGATGGAAACAAAGCGGTTGGCACAGCGTTGCATCACTCAAGCATCACATCATTCATTCATAAGTGAAACATCCACACAGGCTCAGGCTGACTTTGGCGAACCTCTGACAGTAGAGTGCGTGAGCACATCCTAAAATGTCAGAGTAAAGTTTACCCTGACAAAAGAAGGACGAACAATGGACTGTCACGAAGAAACAACATCACATTTTGGAAGCATATACAGTCAAAAGTGTCATGACGAGGAGTTTTACGCAGCTTACTGCGATGATTGTTCTCCCGGGATGCAATCGGACTGTACTGGACAAGGCTTGAAGGTAGGAACATTATTGAATTATTCAAACTCAAAGTACTACAAAAAGCGCTCAAGGCGAAGGCACAGTTTAACGCAAGAAACAAAAGCTAAGACTTAGCATAAACTATGGACATAAAACATACTTGCCAACCTTGAGACCTCCGATTTCGGGGGGGGGGGGGGGGGTGGGTGGGGCGGGGCGTGGTTAAGAGGGGAGGAGTATATTGACAGCTAGAATTCACCAAGTATTTCATACATATATATATATATATATATATATATATATATATATATGATCACACTCCTCAGCCTTCCCGGTAAGGTCTATTCAGGTGTACTGGAGAGGAGGCTACGCCGGATAGTCGAACCTCGGATTCAGGAGGAACAGTGTGGTTTTCGTCCTGGTCGTGGAACTGTGGACCAGCTCTATACTCTCGGCAGGGTCCTTGAGGGTGCATGGGAGTTTGCCCAACCAGTCTACATGTGCTTTGTGGACTTGGAGAAGGCATTCGACCGTGTACCCCGGGAAGTCCTGTGGGGAGTGCTCAGAGAGTATGGGGTATCGGACTGTCTGATTGTGGCGGTCCGCTCCCTGTATGATCAGTGTCAGAGCTTGGTCCGCATTGCCGGCAGTAAGTCGGACACGTTTCCAGTGAGGGTTGGACTCCGCCAAGGCTGCCCTTTGTCACCAATTCTGTTCATAACCTTTATGGACAGAATTTCTAGGCGCAGTCAGGGCGTTGAGGGGATCTGGTTTGGTGGCTGCAGGATTAGGTCTCTGCTATTTGCAGATGATGTGGTCCTGATGGCTTCCTCCGGCCAAGATCTTCAGCTCTCACTGGATCGGTTCGCAGCCGAGTGTGAAGCGACTGGGATGGGAGTCAGCACCTCCAAGTCCGAGTCCATGGTTCTCTCCCGGAAAAGGGTGGAGTGCCATCTCCGGGTTGGGGAGGAGATCTTGCCCCAAGTGGAGGAGTTCAAGTACCTCGGAGTCTTGTTCACGAGTGAGGGAAGAGTGGATCGTGAGATCGACAGGCGGATCGGTGCGCTGTCTTCAGTAATGCGGACGCTGTATCGATCCATTGTGGTGAAGAAGGAGCTGAGCCGGAAGGCAAAGCTCTCGATTTACCGGTCGATCTACGTTCCCATCCTCACCTATGGTCATGAGCTTTGGGTTATGACCGAAAGGACAAGATCACGGGTACAAGCGGCCCAAATGAGTTTCCTCCGCCGGGTGGCGGGTCTCTCCCTTAGAGATAGGGTGAGAAGCTCTGTCATCCGGGAGGAGCTCAAAGTAAAGCTGCTGCTCCTCCACATCGAGAGGAGCCAGATGAGGTGGTTCGGGCATCTGGTCAGGATGCCACCCGAACGCCTCCCTAGGGAGGTGTTTAGGGCACGTCCAACCGGTAGGAGGCCACGGGGAAGACCCAGGACACGTTGGGAAGACTATGTCTCCCGGCTGGCCTGGGAACGCCTCGGGATCCCCCGGGAGGAGCTGGACGAAGTGGCTGGGGAGAGGGAAGTCTGGGCTTCCCTGCTTAGGCTGCTGCCCCCGCGACCCGACCTCGGATAAGCGGAAGAAGATGGATGGATGGATGGAGGTTTTTCTATATTTGGGTCTTACAGGGTTTATACACCAACTAATAATATGCACAATTTTATACTTTGCACACGCTGTTTGGCACGTGGTATTTGGATCTTAGTAGGTCAGGCTTAATGTGTTCTATCAAGAGTACGTGGTTGGATTGAACCAATACTGCCCAGCGGTGACCAAAAAGCCAAAGCCTACAAACATCCTCGCATGGATGACCAACGCTGTTTATTTAAATCTGTAGAAAATGAAGCTGCAACAATAAATCCAACAATGTTTTTTTGTTCCCCTCAACGGCCTAAAATAAAACCATTTTCTAAATTTGATTGGAGTAGGCAGCATGAATTTACGCTCACTTTATTACTGACAACTAACAAATTCATCATAATATGTGAGAGTTATGGTTTCATTCCTTCATGTTAGATGTGC
Source organism: Nerophis lumbriciformis (assembly GCF_033978685.3). Lineage (NCBI taxonomy): Eukaryota > Metazoa > Chordata > Actinopteri > Syngnathiformes > Syngnathidae > Nerophis > Nerophis lumbriciformis. The sequence continues at coordinate 42,186,271 of NC_084567.2, forward strand.
TTGCCATGGTCGAAAGTAGTTTGGGATGAGATGTAACCCTTTCAGATGAAACCAAACCTGCAGAAGAAGGGTTTAGTAGAGCGTTTGAAAAAAAACAAAAAACACCTAACCTCATCTATCACTGCATGTTTATATCTGTGTGAATACACCCAGGTTGATATTGGAATGTAATGGTACCTCTCTAAAGTTGTGTGATGAATATGCTGTCTCCTCTTTTTGGTGTTTTTGTAACGCCAGGGCAAAAAGTGAAAAAAACTAAACAAAACCCTGGTCTTTGTGAATCGATTCTCTTCTACAAAACAGGGTTGTATGGTATACCGGTGCTAGTATAGCATCGCGGTACTAATTATTCAAAAAACTGTACCATACTCTGTTTGAAAAGTACCGGTTTGCCATCGTGACATTGCTGGTTTTACAAGCAGAGGAGCATGTTCGGCAGCGCACACACACAGAGTACTTACAAGCAGACACAGTGTGTAGACAGAAAAGGGAGAATGGACGCATTTTGGTGTAAAAAGTAAAGATAAAGGTGAAGTTATAACACTGAAACACCCAAGACATGGCTAGCTAGTTAGCAGCTAATGTCCATCCGCAGTCTGCAGTGTTTTACCTACCGTATTTTCCGCACTATAAGGCGCACCTAAAAGCCACAAATTTTCTCAAAAGCTGACAGTGCGCCTTATAACCCGGTGCGCTTTATATATGGATTAATATTAAGATTCATTTTCATAAAGTTTCGGTCTCGCAACTACGGTAAACAGCCGCCATCTTTTTTCCCCGTAGAAGAGGAAGTGCTTCTTCTTCTACGCAAGCAACCGCCAAGGTAAGCACCCGCCCCCATAGAACAGGAAGCGCTTCTTCTTCTACTGTAAGCAACCACCCGCCCGCGTAGAAGAAGAAAAAGCGCGTGGATATTACCGTACGTTTCATTTCCTTTGTGTGTTCACATCTGTAAAGACCACAAAATGGCTCCTACTAAGCGACAGGTTTCCGGTTCATGAAAAGACGCAATCTCTCCATCCGCACACGGACTACTATTTCACAGCAACTGCCTAAAGACTTTCAAGAAAAGCTGGCTACTTTCCGTGCATATTGTAAAAACAAGATAGCTGAAAAAAAGATCCGGCCAGAGAACATTATCAACATGGACGAGGTTCCAATGACTTTTGATATTCCTGTGAACCGCACTGTGGATACAACGGGAGCACGTACGGTGAATATTCGCACCACAGGGAATGAGAAGTCATCCTTCACTGTGGTTCTAGCTTGCCATGCTAATGGCCAGAAACTTCCACCCATGGTGATATTCAAAAGGAAGACCTTGCCAAAAGAGACCTTTCCAGCCGGCGTCATCATAAAAGCTAACTCGAAGGGATGGATGAAGAAAAGATGAGCGAGTGGTTAAGGTAAGTTTAAGTTTACGCGAAGAGGCCGGGTGGCTTTTTTCACGCAGCTCCATCCATGTTGATATACGACTCCATGCACGCCCACATCACGCTGGTTTTTAATATATTATTAAAGTTTGACTGACCTATCTGACTGTTTTTTTGACATTCCTTTAGCGCAGTTAGATGCGGCTTACAACACGGGGCGGCTTATAGGTGGACAAAGTTTTGAAATATGCCGTTCATTGAAGGCGCGGCTTATAACCCAGGGCGCCTTATGGTGCGGAAAATACGGTACTTCTAAATCACTAATCCTGGCCTCCGTGGCGTCGAATAAAGTAAGTTTCTTACTTTCCCATTATCACTGGAGGACGAGGAATAGCTAAACATGCTTCACTACACACCGTAGGAGGATACAATAGCTCACCGGCGTCACAATGTAAACAAACGCCATGGGTGGATCTACACCTGACATCCACTGCAATGATACCAAGTACAAGAGCGTATCCAGTCGATGCTACTATGATTACATTGATATTTTTTTGTTGTTTTTTTATTTACATTTTGTTTATAAACTCAGTAAATACGTCCCTGGACACATGAGGACTTTGAATATGACCAATGTATGATCCTGTAACTACTTGGTATCAGATTGATACCTAAATGTGTGGTATCATCCAAAACTAATGTAAAGTATCAAAGAAGAGAAGAATAAGTGATTATTACATTTTAACAGAAGTGTAGATAGAACATGTTAAAACAGAAAACAGCGCGACACCTACCCTTTACATCAGTATTTCTTAACCATATTATTATTGGTTTATTAGGTATTAAATTATATTGTATGAACCTGTAACTACTTGTAATCGGATCGATACCTAAATGTGTGGTATCATCCAAAACTAATGTAAAGTATCAAAGAAGAGAAGAAAAAGTGATTATTACATTTTAACAGAAGTGTAGATAGAACATGTTAAAACAGAAAACAGCATGACACCTACCCTTTACATCAGTATTTCTTAACCATATTATTATTGGTTTATTAGGTATTAAATTATATTGTATGAACCTGTAACTACTTGGTATCGGATCAATACCTAAATGTGTGGTATCATCCAAAACTAATGTAAAGTATCAAAGAAGAGAAGAATAAGTGATTATTACATTTTAACAGAAGTGTAGATAGAACATGTTGAAACAAAACATAAGCAGATATTAACAGTAAATGAACACGTAGAATAATAATAAATGTTTACAGCTTGTCCTTTATAATGTGTACAAAATAATAGGTGTATAAATGACACAATATGTTACTGCAGACTAATTAGGAGTCTTTGTTTGATGAGGTGGCGACTTGTCCAGGGTGTACCCCGCCTTCCGCCCGATTGTAGCTGAGATAGGCTCCAGCGCCCCCCGCGACCCCAAAGGGAATAAGCGGTAGAAAATGGATGGATGGATGGATGTTTGTTTACTCACTACTAAAAGACAAGTTGTCTAGTATGTTCACTATTTTATTTAAGGACTAAATTGCAATAATAAACATATGTTTCATGTACCCTAAGATTTTTTTTTGTTAAAATAAAGCCATTTTTTTGTGATCCCTTTATTTAGAAAGTATCAAAAATACATTTTGGTACCAGTACCAAAATATTGATATGGAGACAACTCTACTACAGAATGAAGCACAATCTGTTTTATGGCTAACATAATGTTAGGTAAATGAAAATAGTGTGTTGTTGTTTTGTTTTTTAATCAAAGTGTCATGTCTGTGTAATCATGTTTTGTTTTAAGTCATGTTTTGTTTAGTTTCTGGCTTTTTACTCCCTTGTCTTGTTTGCATGATTACCCATTAATTTCACCTGTTCCACGTTTGGACTCATTGTGCACTCTTGATTGTCACCATAGCAACCCATTAGTTTTCACCTGTCACGTCACGCACCTGTTTCACGTCTTGAGTCACGCACCTGCTTTCGTTAATCATGTCTGTGGTATTTAAGTTCAGTGTTTTTCAGTTTGTCTTCCTGACGACCTACTGTCAGGACTTGATCTCGGGTGTTTGCTTTTCCGGGATGCAGCGGAAAGTTGGCACGGGCGAGACGGGAATGAAGGTACGTGATTTATTTAAACTATCAAAAAAAAAAGGAATAAACGAAAAGCGCGCACAAGGGCGGAAGTACAAAACTTGACTATAAACACAAAACTTGCACAAGGGCAGAAACTATGAACAATTAAACAAAACTTGCAAACTATGGCTTGAATAAAGAAAACTTACTTGGCATGGACAAAAAAAGGAGTAGCGTGAACGATGGACATGAAAAGGAGTTAGAAATGTGTCGAGCATAAATGTGGAGATGTCGTCAGGACGAACAACAGAAAATGAAAAGCTTAAATAACACAGACACGATTAACGAAAGCAGGTGCGTGACTCAAAACGTGAAACAGGTGCGTGACGTGACAGGTGTTTCTGCCCTTGTGCAAGTTTTGTGTTTATAGTCAAGTTTTGTACTTCCGCCCTTGTGCGCGCTTTTCGTTTATTCCTTTTTTTTTGATAGTTTAAATAAATCATGTACCTTCATTCCCGTCTCGCCCGTGCCAACTTTCCGCTGCATCCCGGAAAAGCAAACACCCAAGATCAAGTCCTGACAGTAGGTCGTCAGGAAGACAAACTGAAAAACACTGAACTTAAATGCTACAGACATGATTAACGAAAGCAGGTGCGTGACTCAAAACGTGAAACAGGTGCGTGACGTGACAGGTGAAAACTAATGGGTTGCTATGGTGACAAACAAGAGTGCACAATGAGTCCAAACGTGGAACAGGTGAAACTAATGGGGTAGTCATGCAAACAAGACAAGGGAGTGAAAAGCCAGAAACTAAACAAAACATGACTTAAAACAAAACATGATGACACAGACATGACACAAAGGGTCAGGTGGTCAAGTATCCTGTTTATAATAATGGATAAAGAATTATTTAGATATCTGACAGTGGGGGAAAAAAAAGAATGCACAGAAGCTCCTGTCCACAGAAAATAAAAGTACATTCTTCTCGCTTTGCACACGTCACAGAAAGGAACATTTGTCAATAAAGCGCGAGAAGACTGTCCTTGCCAAATGTCACTAGAAGGAAGAACAGGACTCTTGAAGACAAACACACACACATATAAGCACACACACACACACACACACACACACACACACACACACACACACACTTCCCCCCTGCTTCCTTTTCTGTTCTTGTTTCTTCTTGCCAAGGACAAATCTCTCTTTTCCAGATAATTCCTTTCCTCTCCGCTGCACAGGCACAAGTCGGCTTGGAGACCAACACAACCCTAACACTGTTTTCTAAAAATAAAAATAAACAACAAAACAGGCAAATTCTACTTCAAACTCAATATTATAAGGAACATTCTTAATTACAAGCGAAATGGTAAGTATGCTGGCACAACACTCATTCATGCGTTCATCACATCCACACTGGAGATGTCCGATAATGGCTTTTTTGCCGATATCCGATATCCCGATATTGTCCAACTCTTAATAACCAGAGGTGGGTAGAGTAGCCAGAAATTGTACTCAAGTAAGAGTACTGTTACTTTAGAGATTTATTACTCAAGTAAAAGTAAGGAGTAGTCACCCAAATATTTACTTGAGTAAAAGTAAAAAGTATGTTGTGAAAAAGCTACTCAAGTACTGAGTAACTGATGAGTAACATACACACACATATCATATATATATATATATATATATATATATATATATATATATATATATATATATATATATATATATATATATATATATATATATATATATATATATATATACATACACATATATATATATATATATACAAACACATATACATATATACATTTATATATATATATATATATATATATATATATATATATATATATATATATATATATATATATATATATATATATACACACATATATATACACAGTATATAATTTATATTTATTTATTTTGCCGTTTTTGTTTACATGTTAATAGTGTTTTAATGAATATACATGCATGTTTAACACATATAGATTCCTTTCTTTCATGAAGACAAGAATATAAGTTGGTGTATTACCTGATTCTGATGACTTGCATTGATTGTAATCAGACAGTAGTGATGATAACGTCCACGTTTTCAAATGGAGGAGAAAAAAATGTTCCTCCTTTCTGTCTAATACCACATGAAAGTGGTTGGTTTTTGGCATCTTATTTGTCCAGCTTCCGTATTCGTTTTTATACACTTTACAAGAAATACATTGGCGGCAAACTCCGTAGCTTGCTAGCTTGTTTGCGCTGGCTTTCGGAGACTCTTGTTTTGAAAGCGCAGGCGCGATGGAGCGGCACTTTTATTGTGAAGACAGGAACTGTGCAGTCAGTCTTTAGGCTTTTGACGGGATGTACGGTTGAAATAAAAAAGGGTCTTTTTTCCTTCACACTTTTGATTGATTGATTGGAACTTTTATTAGTAGATTGCACAGTACAGTACATATTCCGTACAATTGACCACTAAATGGTAACACCCCAATAAGTTTTTCACACTTGTTTAAGTCAGGTCATGTGACCACCTGGCTCTGTTTGATTGGTCCAACGTCACCAGTGACTGCATCTGATTGGTGGAACGGAGTGAACGTCACCAGTGACTGTATTTGTTGAAACGCAGGCACTATGAAGGTCTGTCTGACAGACCAAAACAAACAAAGCGTGCATTAACAGATGGATAAAAATTAGTAGCGAGTAGCGAGCTGAATGTAGATAAAAGTAGCGGAGTAAAAGTAGCGTTTCTTCTCTATAAATATACTCAAGTAAAAGTAAAAGTATGTTGCATTAAAACTACTCTTAGAAGTACAATTCATCCCAAAAGTTACTCAAGTAGATGTAACGGAGTAAATGTAGCGCGTTACTACCCACCTCTGTTAATAACCAATACCGATATCAAGCGAGTCGTGGAATGAACACATTATTATGCCTAATTTTGTTGTGATGCATTAAACAATGTAACAAGGTTTTCCAAAATAAATCAACTCAAGTTATGGAAAAAAAAAATGCCAACATGGCTCTGCCATATTTATTATTGAAGTGCATTATTTTTTTTAACATGCCTCAAAACAGCAGCTTGGAATTTGGGACATACTCTCCCTGAGAGAGCATGAGGAGGTTGAGGTGGGTGGGGTTGAGGTGGTGGGGGTGTATTGTAGCGTCACAGAAGAGTTAGTGCTGCAAAGGGATTCTGGGTATTTGTTCTGTTGCGTTTATGTTGTGTTACGGTGCGGATGTTCCTCTCAAAATGTGTTTTGTCATTCTTGTTTGATATTGTCCAACTCTTAATTACCAATTCCGATATCAACCGACACCGATATATACAGTGGTGGAATGAACACATTATTATGCCTAATTTTGTTGTGATGCATTAAACAATGTAACAAGGTTTTCCAAAATAAATCAACTCAAGTTATGGAGAAAAAAAAATGCCAACATGGCACTGCCATATTTATTATTGAAGTGCATTATTTTTTTTTAACATGCCTCAAAACAGCAGCTTGGAATTTGGGACATGCTCTCCCTGAGAGAGCATGAGGAGGTTGAGGTGGGTGGGGTTGAGGTGGTGGGGGTATATTGTAGCGTCACAGAAGAGTTAGTGCTGCAAAGGGATTCTGGGTATTTGTTCTGTTGCGTTTATGTTGTGTTACGGTGCGGATGTTCCTCTCAAAATGTGTTTTGTCATTCTTGTTTGATATTGTCCAACTCTTAATTACCAATTCCGATATCAACCGACACCGATATATACAGTGGTGGAATGAACACGTTATTATGCCTAATTTTGTTGTGATGCATTAAACAATGTAACAAGGTTTTCCAAAATAAATCAACTCAAGTTATGGAAAAAAGTGCCAACATGGCACTGCCATATTTATTATTGAAGTCACATTATTATTATTTTTAACATGCCTCAAAACAGCAGCTTGGAATTTGGGACATGCTCTCCCTGAGAGAGCATGAGGAGGTTGAGGTGGGTGGGGATATATTGTAGCGTCACAGAAGAGTTAGTGCTGCAAAGGGATTCTGGGTATTTGTTCTGTTGCGTTTATGTTCTGTTACGGTGCGGATGTTCCTCCCGAAATGTGTTTTGTCATTCTTGTTTGATATTGTCCAACTCTTAATTACCAATTCCGATATCAACCGACACCGATATATACAGTGGTGGAATGAACACATTATTATGCCTAATTTTGTTGTGATGCATTAAACAATGTAACAAGGTTTTCCAAAATAAATCAACTCAAGTTATGGAAAAAAAAAATGCCAACATGGCACTGCCATATTTATTATTGAAGTGCATTATTTTTTTTTAACATGCCTCAAAACAGCAGCTTGGAATTTGGGACATGCTCTCCCTGAGAGAGCATGAGGAGGTTGAGGTGGGTGGGGTTGAGGTGGTGGGGGTAAATTGTAGCGTCACAGAAGAGTTAGTGCTGCAAAGGGATTCTGGGTATTTGTTCTGTTGTGTTTATGTTGTGTTACGGTGCGGATGTTCCTCCCGAAATGTGTTTTGTCATTCTTGTTTGATATTGTCCAACTCTTAATTACCAATTCCGATATAAACCGACACCGATATATACAGTGGTGGAATGAACACATTATTATGCCTAATTTTGTTGTGATGCATTAAACAATGTAACAAGGTTTTCCAAAATAAATCAACTCAAGTTATGGAAAAAGAAAATGCCAACATGGCACTGCCATATTTATTATTGAAGTCACATTATTATTTTTTTTAACATGCCTCAAAACAGCAGCTTGGAATTTGGGACATGCTCTCCCTGAGAGAGCATGAGGAGGTTGAGGTGGTGGGGGGGAGGGGGTGTATATTGTAGCATCACAGAAAAGTTAGTGCTGCAAGGGATTCTGGGTATTTGTTCTGTTGCGTTTATGTTGTGTTACGGTGCGGATGTTCCTCCCGAAATGTGTTTTGTCATTCTTGTTTGATATTGTCCAACTCTTAATTATCAATTCCGATATCAACCGACACCGATATATACAGTGGTGGAATGAACACATTATAGCTCTGCCTTCAATACAATAATCCCGGACAGACTCTGCAATAAACTGGACACTCTTGGCCTCCCCCCTCTCACAAACGCCTGGATAAGGGACTTCCTAACGGACCGACCCCAGAATGTGAGACTTGGCCCGCACCTCTCATCCTCCCGCACGCTGAGCATCGGCTCCCCACAGGGCTGTGTGCTGAGCCCCCTCCTCTACTGCCTTTACACCCATGACTGCAGTCCGGCCCACAGTGACAACCTTACCGTCAAGTTCGCCGACGATACCACAGTGGTCGGGCTCATCTCCAGGGGTGACGAGGCTGCCTACAGAGAGGAGGTCCTGAAGCTGACGGCCTGGTCTTCGGAGAACAACCTCGCTCTCAACACCAGCAAGACCAGAGAGATCATCGTCGACTTCAGGAGGAGCAGCACCGACCCTGCCCCCCTCTACATCAACGGCGAGCGTGTAGAGAGGGTCCACACCTTCAGGTACCTTGGAGTCCACATCTCTAATGACTTCTCCTGGACAGTCAACACCACATCAATCGTCAAGAAGGCTCAGCAGCGGCTACACTTCCTTAGAGTCCTCGGGAAGTACAACCTGAAGCCTGACCTGCTGCTGACCTTCTACCGCTCGTCCATCGAGAGCCTGCTGACCTACTGTATTACGGTATGGTACGGCAGCTGCACTGCAGCAGACAGGGAGAGGCTGCAAAGAGTGGTCAAGACGGCTCAGAAGATCATCGGCCGCCCTCTCCCCTCTCTGACGGACATCTACACCTCCCGCTGCCTCAACAGAGCCAGTGCCATCATCAAGGACAGCACCCACCCTGGCTCTGACCTGTTCCACCTGCTGCCCTCTGGGAAGCGCTACAGGTGCATTAAAATCAAAACAAACAGGCTAAAGAACAGCTTCTTCCCCAGGGCCATAACCATCCTGAACGGACTGCCCCATTGTCCCTCATAACTGCCTTCTCTTCGGTGCAATAACCCATTCCACCAACCACCCTGTTTTTGTTTTGTTTTTTCATGTATATATTCATTTCACACCATATTCATTGCACTTCTACATTTTTTATATTTCTATATATTTGCACATTGTTTTTCTAGCATGCACACATCGCACTGTATGGAATGGCCTCAATCTCGTTACCTTGCGTAATGACAATAAAGCTGATTCTGATTCTGATTCTTATTATGCCTAATTTTGTTGTGATGCATTAAACAATGTAACAAGGTTTTCCAAAATAAATCAACTCAAGTTATGGAAAAAAGTGCCAACATGGCACTGCCATATTTATTATTGAAGTCACATTATTATTTTTTTTAACATGCCTCAAAACAGCAGCTTGGAATTTGGGACATGCTCTCCCTGAGAGAGCATGAGGAGATTGAGGTGGGTGGGGTTGAGGTGGTGGGGGTATATTGTAGCGTCACAGAAAAAGTTAGTGCTGCGAGGGATTCTGGGTATTTGTTCTTGTCACGGCCAGGGTGCATTGGAATGCGCCCTCATCATTGCGCTCTGCGCTTCACACCGCGGGACACGCCCACGACTGTGGCGCACATCCAGGGACGCGCCGCGCGCGTCTCCGCCCTGCAGCTGCCGCCAGCTGCAATCACTTGCCGGCGATCATCACACCTGCCTGGAATGAAGGAGCTGCCTTCATAAGCCTGGACATCTTGGCATGCCGGCGCCGGAATATAATCATCTGTTGGCGTATAACCTCCGTTCCCGTGTTTTGACGTTGCTGTGTGTCTCGTCATTTCTCGTCGTCGTTCCCCTGCTTCTCGGACTGCTCCTTGGATCTCGACCTCTCCTCTTCCCCTGGACTTCCTCATCTCTCGTTCAACACTTGGTAACGCACACCTCAGTTAAATACTACACATAGTCGTACACCATACACACTCTTGGATTTTGCCACACTCCATTTCCTTAGTTCATATATTTAGTGTTGTTTATTATATATATTACTATATATAATAAATCATTGAACATTACTGCCATCTAGTGTCTGTTGCCGTCATCTCCCCTTAGTCCAACCATAACAGTTCTGTTGCGTTTATGTTGTGTTACGGTGCGGATGTTCTGCCCAAATCTGTTTGTCATTCTTGTTTGGTGTGGGTTCACAGTGTGGCGCATATTTGTAACAGTGTTAATGTTGTTTATATGGCCATCCTCAGTGTGACCTGTATGGCTGTTGACCAAGTATGCGTTTGCATTCACTTGTGTGTGGGAAAAGTCGTAGATATTATGTGACTGGGCCGGCACGCAAAGGCAGTGCCTTTAAGGTTTTCTCCCTACGTCCGTGTACACAGCGGCCGTTTTAAAAAGTCATACCTTTTACTTTTTGAAACCGATACCGATAATTTCCGATATTACATTCTAAAGCATTTATCGGACTATAATATCAGCAGTCCGATATTATCAGACATCCTTACTCCACACTATACGACTGCATCAGCATCCTCTCTGCTTCATCTTCTAAAGTCCTCCATGAACTTCAACTCATCCAAAGCTGGGTTGCACGCCTCCTCGCTCATTCTCCCATCGCCATGACAACATCATCCCTGCCTTACAAGGACTTCACCGGCTACCGATCCCTGCAGCGCATCCAGTTCAAAATCCATCTGGTGACCCTTAAAGTCCTCCTAAGCATGGTCCCTGTTCTACCTCTCTGACTTCCTCACCCCTCACATCCCTCTTAGAAACCTGCTTCCCCCCCCCAACACTCACCTGCTGTCACCTGCTCATAAAACCCAGAATCTTCCATCTCCATCTCTGCCCCCTCTGGGACTCTCTCCCCCTTTTAGGGTTGTACGGTATACCGGTACTAGTACAGTATCGCGGTACTAGTGAAGCAAAAACGGTACTACAGGTAAAAGCCAGTAAATTAGAATATTTTGAAAAACTTGATTTATTTCAGTAATTGCATTCAAAAGGTGTAACTTGTACATTATATTTATTCATTGCACACAGACTGATGCATTCAAATGTTTATTTCATTTAATTTTGATGATTTGAAGTGGCAACAAATGAAAATCCAAAATTCCGTGTGTCACAAAATTAGAATATTACTTAAGGCTAATACAAAAAAGGGATTTTTAGAAATGTTGGCCAACTGAAAAGTATGAAAATGAAAAATATGAGCATGTACAATACTCAATACTTGGTTGGAGCTCCTTTTGCCTCAATTACTGCGTTAATGCGGCGTGGCATGGAGTCGATGAGTTTCTGGCACTGCTCAGGTGTTATGAGAGCCCAGGTTGCTCTGATAGTGGCCTTCAACTCTTCTGTGTTTTTGGGTCTGGCATTCTGCATCTTCCTTTTCACAATACCCCACAGATTTTCTATGGGGCTAAGGTCAGGGGAGTTGGCGGGCCAATTTAGAACAGAAATACCATGGTCCGTAAACCAGGCACGGGTAGATCTTGCGCTGTGTGCAGGCGCCAAGTCCTGTTGGAACTTGAAATCTCCATCTCCATAGAGCAGGTCAGCAGCAGGAAGCATGAAGTGCTCTAAAACTTGCTGGTAGACGGCTGCGTTGACCCTGGATCTCAGGAAACAGAGTGGACCGACACCAGCAGATGACATGGCACCCCAAACCATCACTGATGGTGGAAACTTTACACTAGACTTCAGGCAACGTGGATCCTGTGCCTCTCCTGTCTTCCTCCAGACTCTGGGACCTCGATTTCCAAAGGAAATGCAAAATTTGCATGGTTGGGTGATGGTTTGGGGTGCCATGTCATCTGCTGGTGTCGGTCCACTCTGTTTCCTGAGATCCAGGGTCAACGCAGCCGTCTACCAGCAAGTTTTAGAGCACTTCATGCTTCCTGCTGCTGACCTGCTCTATGGAGATGGAGATTTCAAGTTCCAACAGGACTTGGCGCCTGCACACAGCGCAAAATCTACCCGTGCCTGGTTTACGGACCATGGTATTTCTGTTCTAAATTGGCCCGCCAACTCCCCTGACCTTAGCCCCATAGAAAATCTGTGGGGTATTGTGAAAAGGAAGATGCAGAATGCCAGACCCAAAAACGCAGAAGAGTTGAAGGCCACTATCAGAGCAACCTGGGCTCTCATAACACCTGAGCAGTGCCAGAAACTCATCGACTCCATGCCACGCCGCATTAACGCAGTAAATGAGGCAAAAGGAGCTCCAACCAAGTATTGAGTATTGTACATGCTCATATTTTTCATTTTCATACTTTTCAGTTGGCCAACATTTCTAAAAATCCCTTTTTTGTATTAGCCTTAAGTAATATTCTAATTTTGTGACACACGGAATTTTGGATTTTCATTTGTTGCCACTTCAAATCATCAAAATTAAATGAAATAAACATTTGAATGCATCAGTCTGTGTGCAATGAATAAATATAATGTACAAGTTACACCTTTTGAATGCAATTACTGAAATAAATCAAGTTTTTCAAAATATTCTAATTTACTGGCTTTTACCTGTATACTCTGTTTGAAAAGGACCGCTTCACCATTGTTTTTTTTTTTTGTTTTTTTTAGCATGTTCGGCAGCGCACACACACAGAGTACTTACAAGCAGACACAGTGTGTAGACAGAAAAGGGAGAACGGACGCATTTTGGTGTAAAAAGTCAAGATAAAGGTGAAGTTATAACACTGAAAAGGTGCTTTAAGACATGGCCTAGTGGTTAGAGTGTCCGCCCTGAGATGGGTAGGTTGTGAGTTCAAACCCCCGACCGAGTCATACCAAAGACTATAAAAAATGGGAGCCATTACCTCCCTGCTTGGCACTCAGCATCAAGGGTTGGAATTGGGGGTTAAATCACCAAAAAATGATTCCCGGGCGCGGCCACCGCTGCTGCTCACTGCTCCCCACACCTGATCAAGGGTGATGGGTCAAATGTAGAGAATCATTTCGCCACACCTAGTGTGTGTGTGAGACTATAATTGGTACTTTAACTTAACTTAACATCCATCCGCAGTCTGCAGTGTTTTAGCTCCTCGAAATCACTAATCCTGGTCTCCATGGCGACACATAAAGTATGTATCTTACATGTAGCATTATCACTGGAGGACGAGGAATAGCTAAACATGCTTCACTACACACCGTAGGAGGATACAATGTAAACAAATGCCATGGATGGATCTACACCTGACATCCACTGTAATGATACCAAGTACAGTAGCGTATCTAGTCGATATTACTATGATATTATATTCATAAACTCAGTAAATACGTCCCTGGACACAAGAGGACTTTGAATATGACCAATGTAAGATCCTGTAACTACTTGGTATCGGATCGAAACCTACATTTGTGGTATCATCCAAAACTAATGTAAAGTATCAAAGAAGAGAAGAATAAGTGATTATTACATTTTAACAGAAGTGTAGATAGAACATGTAAATGTAATGTAAACAAACACCATTGGTGGATCTACACCTGACATCCACTGTAATGATACCAAGTACAGGAGTGTATCCAGTCGATGCTACAAGGATTACATTGATATTTTTTAGCATCACAAAATCTTCTGTCGTTTAAAACAAAAAGTGTATTATGTTTATAAAGTCAGTAAATACGTCCCTGGACACTAACTACTTGGTATCAGATCGACACCTAAATGTGTGGTATCATCCAAAACTAATGGAAAGTATCAAAGAAGAGAAGAATAAGTGATTATTACATTTTAACAGAAGTGTAGATAGAACATGTTAAAACAGAAAACAACACGACACCTACCCTTTATATCATTATTTCTTAACCATATTACTATTGGTTTATTAGTTATTATATTTTATTGTACGATCCTGTAACTACTTGGTATCGGATCAATACCTAAATGTGTGGTATCATCCAAAACTAATGCAAAGTATCAAAGAAGAGAAGAATAAGTGATTATTACATTTTAACAGAAGTGTAGATAGAACATGTTAAAACAGAAAATAAGCAGATATTAACAGTAAATGAACAAGTAGATTAAGAATCCAGTTTTACAGTTTGTCCCTCATAATGTGTACAAAATAATAGGTGTATAAATGACACAATATGTTACTGCATAGACTAATTAGGAGTCTTTGTTTGTTTACTTACTACTAAAAGACAAGTTGTCTAGTATGTTCACTATTTTATTTAAGGACTAAATTGCAATAATAAACATCCACTGTAATGATACCAAGTACAAGAGCGTATCTAGTCGATACTACTACTACTACTACTACTGTATTAAATCGATATATTTTAGCATCACAAAATCTTTTTTAGTGTTTTTTTTAATTCATATTATGTTTATAGACTCAGTAAATACGTCCCTGGACACATGAGGACTTAAATTATGACCAATGTATGATCCTGTAACTACTTGGTATCGGATCGATACCCAAATGTGTGGTGTCATCCAAAACTAATGTAAAGTATCAAAGAAGAGAAAAATAAGTGATTATTACATTTTAACAGAAGTGTAGATAGAACATGTTAAAACAGAAAATAAGCAGATATTAAAAATAAATGAACACTGACATCACTTCCGCTCTTAGCGCCTTCAAAATAAGAGCTCAAGGCATATACTGTATAACAGCGCATAACAGCAACTTAACATCACAAAGAGGAAAGCCCATGAAAATAGGTTACAAAAGTTATTTAATAAGAAGCCAAAAAGTGCAAAAACAATAATGTTCGTGTTGGAGGAGGTGTGAATTATATACACCTGCAGTCTGCAGGTGTACCTAATGTTGTGGCCCTGCAGTCATTCACAACTCCTCCAACACGAACATTATTATTTTTGCACTTTTTGGCTTTTTATGAAATAACTTTTTTAAATAGATTCAATCTTGCACATGGAAAGTTTAAGTGTGGGCTTTAGTTTATATAACAATACTACGGCGGGGGTGCAGGAGGCGGAATTATTGGAGCCTCAGCCAGTGCGTCTTTTGCAGCCGTTTTATGATCGCTCAGCACAAGAAATACGTTACACACATACAGTTGTTGACAAAATACACTGTACATTATATACCTCAGCTAACTAAACTATGGACATGTATAATATAATTCATATAGCAATACGGTCTCACTGCACAGCAGGCCAGCAGTTAGCCGAGTCCGGAATCCATGTTGAGGCACTGAGTGACGTGCCTCAACTGGCTGCTGATCACCGCACCGTCTCTTCTCAGTATTTGAACGGCAAATGTGAAAATTCAGCGATTTTGAATAAAAATAATCTAAAACTGGTGAAGTTAAATGGAAAATAACTTTATAGTATAATCACTGCATACATATACCAATTAAATTTTTTTTTTTTCCTTTTACATTTTTTTTCTTTCCATGATGGCATGTGAGGCGGGGCCTCACCTGCCTCTAGTGACTGCACCTCACTGCTGTATGTGCTTTTTTGATTATGATCAGGTTATATTTTGAATATTGGGTAAGCATCTCTGATGGGGGGGGTGGCCTGCGGACCTGCAGCGAAGCAGGGTGTGTCAGGATCGGCTTCGAGATTAGTGACAGGTGCGTAGATGACACAGTCTGAGTGTTTGTCTGATCACCTGTCGCTTTGTTAAAGGCAGCAGTCGGGAAGGAGAGGAGGTTGTTGTTGAAGGTGGAGAACGAGCCAGAGAAACTTTAACATGGCTGAAAAGCACAACTTATTACAAAATAAATCATTGTTCGCAAATATGAACACGGCTGTCATGTCCGTCATTGGTGGTCCATAGAACCCGGAGGAACAAGACCTCCACAGGATTATTATTATTAGGGCCCGCATGGCCCATTGTATAAAGACTCCCAAAGGGAGTCCTTATGCAATGGGACATAAGGACCTATTGAATTTGTAAGGTTTTATTATTATTATTATTATACCGGCCGCCTCTTTGAGCTGTAATTTGACCCACTTAACATGCTTCAAAACTCACCATATTTGACGCACACATCAGGGCTGGCGAAAATTGCCGTTTGATAAAAAAACCAAACCCCAAAAATTAAAATTGCGCTCTAGCGCCCCCTAGGAAGAAAAAAAACTAGACTGCCTGTAACTCCCACTAGGAAGGTCGGAAAGACATGAAACAAAAACCTCTATGTAGGTCTGACTTAGACCTAAATTTCATTAATGGTACATTCTCGGGCGAAAATCAACAGGAAGTTGGCAATTACCCCTTTAAAACAAAAAAGTACTAAAAACAGTCAATTTTGCCTCTTTGAGCTGTATTTTCACCCCCTTAACATGCTTCAAAACTCACCAAACTGAACACACACATCAGGACTGGCTAAAATTGCGATCTAATGAAAAAACCGAACCCCAAATCTCAAAATTGTGCTCTACCGCAATTTTTTAATAAAACGCAGAAAAAACTGCTCCTCGGAAGAAAAAAACGACAATACTGCCTGTAACTCCCACTGGGAAAGTCGGAGAGACATGAAACAAAAACCTCTTTGTAGGTCTTACTTAGACCTACATTTCATAGTTTGACAACTCTCAGCAAAAATCAACAAGAAGTTTGCAATTTCCCCTTCAAAACAATTTTTTTTTATAAACCGGTCACTTCTCTTCAAACATTATCTCCTCTGAGCGTGTTTGTCGTTTCAGCTTCAAACTAACACAGGAGAGAGATTGAACCCTTCCAAATAAAAGTTATCGAAATAATCTTTCTAACTGCTCCGGTTTTGATTTTATGAGCCTTCAAAAACCGCTGCTCTGCTGTTTTCTCAAGATGGCTGTTTAAAAGCAGGAAGCACCAGCGTGCCCACACAATGCAGACAAGGTAGGTACACTAGACAAAAGTCTTGGGACAATTCGGACTAAAAGTAGACAAAAGTATTGGGACACTTAGGACTACCACTGGACAAAAGTATTGGGACACTTACTACTACCACTGAACAAAAGCATTGGGCAACTGGACAAAAGTATTGGGACACTTACACTGGACAAAAGTATTGGGACACTTAGGACTAAAACTTGACAAAAGTATTGGGACACTTAGTACTAGCACCTGCCAAATACGTGGGCCCGACCAACGCTGCTTGCAGCTTTAATTATTATTAATTTACTTGTACTTATTTTCCTAATCAGCCTGATTTAAGCCTATTGTTAAGGTTAAATAGGTAATAATCTTTGTGATTAACACCTGGTTTTGTATTATTTGGCAAGCTTGTAAACTGTAAGTAAGTTAGATATAATTATTGAATACGATTACAGTCAAGAGTAAGATTATTAATTCATTGTTAATATTTGAGTGGGCCCCTTTTTAGTGGAAAAGTTGGGCTCCGAGGTCATAAAGTTGAAGAACCTACGCAAATCCGAGTTGCTGTCTTACGAAACATATTTCCGAGCCATCGCAACCCAATCACTGAGGACTCTAATGGGCTTTCAGACCCTTCAATGGGCCAATACTTCTAAATATAAACATCTAATTTGATCTGTTGTGAACAGACTGTCCTGGCCTGTTGTGTCGGGGGGGGAATAGAAGAGTGATAGGGGGAGAAAAATTGTAATGTATCACATTGAACTTTAATTTAATTCCATTCCACTCAACTTTATTGTCATTCCCCCGGAGTGAAGTCATTCCGTCTGACTCAAGTGCACAGCGAAGGAAGGAAGACATATTTTTTAGTGCAAGTGAAGGAAGACATTTTATGTAGTGCAAGTGAGAGTGCAGTCGGAACACCAGCACAGAAACTGGATCATCAGCCACTCCTTCAAAATATGTTTTTTTTTTCCTTTTTACATGATCCAAATGATGAGAATCAGACTATAAGCTGCTAATAGTTTACATGCCGGTACAAAATATGTTCCATCCATCCATCCATCCATCTTCTTCCGCTTATCCGAGGTCGGGTCGCGGGGGCAGCAGCCTAAGCAGGGAAGCCCAGACTTCCCTCTCCCCAGCCACTTCGTCCAGCTCTTCCTGTGGAACCCCGAGGCGTTCCCAGGCCAGCCGGGAGACATAGTCTTCCCAACGTGTCCTGGGTCTTCCCCGCGGCCTCCTACCGGTCGGACGTGCCCTAAACACCTCCCTAGGGAGGCGTTCGGTTGGCATCCTGACCAGATGCCCGAACCACCTCATCTGGCTCCTCTCCATGTGGAGGAGCAGCGGCTTTACTTTGAGCTCCCCCCGGATGACAGAGCTTCTCACCCTATCTCTAAGGGAGAGCCCCGCCACCCGGCGGAGGAAACTCATTTCGGCCGCTTGTACCCGTGATCTTGTCCTTTCGGTCATAACCCAAAGCTCATGACCATAGGTGAGGATGGGAACGTAGATCAACCGGTAAATTGAGAGCTTTGCCTTCCGGCTCAGGTCCTTC